>NW_004567113.1:20868760-20991121 GCF_000260355.1 Condylura cristata | reverse complement strand
GTCCTCAATTCCTATGCCGGCTTGGACGCGGTGATCTCGGCGTCTTTACTCTGCCGCCATCTTCCCAATCAATCAGTACTAAACAATTTTATGGTTATTCTGGTATAAAATCACAGAGTGTTCAAATTTTCAGATGCCTTGTTACATTATTAGGTTCCTTTTTTTCTTTGGATTAAATTTTATGATGAAGAAAATAAATGATCTACTTAAGGGCATTGAAGCAGACCCTCCCTAACACTTTGAAGAATGTTTGTTGTCAATACTTCATTATATAAAGTAATGTGTATCAATAAATAAATAAAAAATGAAATGTTACTAAGCAAAGTCCTAAACCATTCCTGTTCCTATAAAGTCTTATTTAAGATTTTTTTTTTGTCCCCAGCTAAGCATTCACTTTATCTTTCCCCTTTGTGGGCTGAGGGAGTTATTGTTGGTTAGCTTTTCTTTCTGCAGTCACAACCCTGCTGTATTGGTTGTGCAGGTAATATTAGACAGACATGCATTGAAATGATCAGGAGAAAGTCTATCTGCTCTCTTTCATTTACTAGGCACAGTATTTGGGTTTTTCTATGATAAATGTTTTGCAAACTTTAAAAAGCTGTGCAACTATATGATGCAATCATTTTCATCGACCCCATTTTCTCCATGTTAGGTAAGACAGGATCATAAGCAAGGCAGGAATTTACCAAATATTGCCTTTTTTGTGCCTTTTTTTTTTCCTGGTTACTTATCAAGTTTCCGCCTCCCTAGTTCGGACATGCATATTTGCCCTGTGAGTACTGAGGGATTCCTTCCAACATGATAAGAGGTGACCTAGTTCATGATAACCTCACTGCTATAAATTTCAGGGTTACTAACTATGGAGCAGTGTTTGTACATTATCAAGTGATGTTTGGGAAGGAAAATGAGGACATCCACAAATGATTTTAACTGTATTTGAATGATGCTTTACTTTGAACTTCTTATTTATAATTCTTTATTTTGACTATCAAGTCCTTGGCTATCAAGAGGACTTGATTTTTGCTCACTCCCAGTCCCATTCATTTCTTAGTAGAAACATTTCTTTAAGATTAGGAGACGGGGGCCCTCCCTGGTGGCTCAGCCGGTTAAAGCACAGCACTAAGAAGCTAAAGCCACTTCCACATGAGTTCGATCCTGCCTGCCCCAGAGGTGACCATGTGGCATGGCAGACCTGTCCTGACCCGCCCGCTTCTCCCCTCAGCAGTGTACTTTGTTGATCTGTCTGTTCTGCTCCCCACTCTGTCTCTGGTGAAGCCTCTTGCTGCCCCTGAACCTCTGGCCTGTACCCCAGTTCTGCATGCACAAATAAATCTTTAAAAAAAAAAAAGATTAGGAGATGATGGTCTTCTACACTGTCCATATTTGTCAAGGAAAATCAGAGAAATCAGAAGATTCAGACTTGTCAGTTAGTGTTCTTAGTGGGTTGTCTCCAAAGATTCTAAAAGTCATAAAAATGGGGAAAGAATAAATTTTAGAAAAGAAAAATGTGGTCCTGCTTGGTGGCATAATAGGTTAGGACGCAGCACTGCAAGCTGGCCACAGCCACTTCAGTGCAAGTTCTATCCCCGGCCTGGAGGTGACCCACATGGCACAGCAGACCTTTCCTAACCACCCACTGTTCCCCACTCTGTCTCTGGTGAATCTCTCACTGCCCCCACACCACTGGCCTGATTCCAGCTCTGTATGTATAAATAAATAAATAAATAAATAAATAAATAAATAAATAAATAAATAAATAAATAAATAAATAAATATATATATATATATTTTTTAAAGAAAAATTTAATGACTCATAGAGGGAAACTTTTCTTCTTAGTGAAAATTCTCAGGTTTCCATGCCGCTGATTAAAATGAACAATAATTTAAGTTTCACAATAGTTTGAAAGAGTATTTTTCATATTACTAAGAAAATTATTTGTGTTTTAAAGATGAATTTCCAGGTCTAACCTTTTCATGATCTAGGATACGTGTGTCTAAATTTTATCTATTGAGGTTGATGAAATTTGTCTTACAGCCTTTGCTTTTTCCTCTTCCTTTAGGTTCTTATTCATTCTCTTAGGCCCCAAGGGGAAAGCCAAGTCCTACCACGAGATTGGCAGAGCCATTGCCACCTTGATGTCTGATGAGGTAGGGAGTTGGGAAGATGGTGATCTGTGCCTGTCTTTCTTGTGTTGTTTTGTGCTGTGAGTTGGCTATCAATTTATTCAATTACAAGCGTGTGATTCTGTATAATGGTAGATACAGTCATGTCAGCAAATGAGCTGAATGTATTCACTTCTCCAAAAGTGAATTTTATCTTGAAATAAAATATATTTTCCTTTCTTTGTCAAACACTTTAAGCTTTTACCATTGGTGCATTGCTATATATTCTTTAAAAAAACTTAGGTGACTTTCTATTTGAAAATTTCTTTTAAAATGTTTAATATATTCAAGTGTATCTATGTATACATTTTGTTTCAGAAATAATGGGTTTTATAAAATAATGTATAATAAAATGGATGAGCCATTTTTTCCTTAGAAATAAAAAAGTACCTATTTTTATGGTTTTCTTATTTTCTGGAAAGAAATGATACACATACAAAAAATCCTCAGTAACCATTACTACAGAGTATCTTTGGAATTATACTCTTACCCTTATAATAATTTGAATGTTCTTATATACATTTAAATATAAAGTATTTCCAAACTAATTTCATAATTGAAGAATATAACATCATCAATTTTAGCTTCTCTATCTTTGTAGGCTACTAATTTTCTAAATGTTTTGCTTTTGCTTCATTGTTTGTCAGTTTCTCCATGTGTTAAGTAGAGAATAGGCAATTTAAGTATGAAAGTTCTGTTTGGTGATTAGTTAGGTGGTTACTTTAATTCTGGGGCTAGGGACATGGATGCATAACGATTTTGTTTGTTTTTTATTCCCCCTTGAGTGAGCTAAGCATCACAGTGTGTGCTTTCATTTATTTTTTATGTTCTTATTTTCTTTTAAGCAGCCCTTCCTCCTAATATATACATATCAATTAGGACATGTAGTGCTCTAGGTTGCAAGTGACAAAACATCTGAAATAGTGTTTTAAACTCGGGGTTTATTTAGCGCAAATATCAGGAAATTTGAAGGTAGATAGCTCCTAGAATTGGTTTAACTTAACTGCTAAATGATAAATAAAGAACGAAGGCTGTTGCTTTGTGATCCTAAGATGGCCATTGCAATTAGCTCCTGTCATCAAGGCAAGAAGGCGGCCTCTGTTGATAGTACTTTAAAAAATTCCCAGATAGCCTTTTCTCTCTCACTGGTCAGAATTGTCAGTCCTTATCTGCTAGAAGCAGATAAGGACTCTCTGACTTTCCAGCCTTTGTGGTGGGAAGTAGCTAGAGAAAACAAGGGTAAGGTTGGCACTGTCTGCCACAGAGGACACATTGACACTTAGTATTGTCCTCCTCTCAACCCCACAACCCCAGATCATTACATATTATTTGTTATATCAGTAGTTTTTTTTTAATTCTTGTCAAAAATAAAACAGATCTAGTAGCAATCTTTAAGAACAGGTAATGGCCATCTCTTCTGGAAAATAGAGAATTTGACTTAGCTGGTATGAAATATATAAAGGTCTTCAATATCATGAATTTGATTAGAAAAAAATAGAGTAATTGACAAAGAGGAATTCTGGAAACTCCTTTCTTTGGATAAAAAAGACATGAAATATTTGCTGGCTTGGTTGGTTCAGTTATTGCCTTGGTCAGAGGTAGACATATGAGTATGTGCTTACAGCCCTTTGCTTTATGTGTTACCAATCTAATTCTAAATTTTCATTCTTTAGTAGCTAACATTATTTGTGTGTTTAAAAGCTTCCGTATTTGGGTCTTAACCTGGGTCTTAACACTCCACTTGAACTTTTTTCCCTTTTGAGTTATCAGCAATGGTTTGTCCCAATAGTTTTTATTTCAGGGAATGACTTTTCAGTGTATTTCTCTAAACCATTTTCATCTGGCTTCCGTAGCAGCTATGTCAGTAACGCCACATATCAGGGGGAGACGAAAGGAAATGTTGTTTTATAGTAGTGGAGGACAAAACACTACCCATCCTTCCCCCCCACCCACCTCCCCACACACAGCTGTTTATCATACCTCTATATATTCTTTGGGTTCATAGTCAGAACACCTGAGTATTTTGGTACAAGCTGAATAATAGGCAATATTTCTTTAATGTAACACTAAAATGGATTATGGAATGCAGTCTTCAGCTCAGTTTGACATGTAGGCATGTAGATATTTGTCTTGTTCAATCAGCACATCTCTTATTTTTTAGGTTTTCCATGACATTGCTTATAAAGCAAAAGACAGGCAAGACCTTATTGCTGGCATCGACGAGTTCCTAGATGAAGTCATTGTCCTTCCACCTGGGGAGTGGGACCCAACGATAAGAATAGAGCCTCCTAAGAGCCTCCCATCATCTGACAAAAGGTAAATTATTAATTGGGAGTTTTCAGAAAGTTTTTCTTTTAGAAAAGAAAATGCACTCAAGCTACTGCCCTAATATGTTCAGATTCCCATTTAATTCAAATCATAAAAATGCCTTAATGTGACAATTCACTGATGGTATAAAATGAATGTTAAGATTGTGGCAGACTCCAGTATTATAAATTAGAAATCTCAGATTATGATATTGAAGTGCATTATAAAGATTCTTCTGGACATATTAGGGATTCCTTATACTTCTGGAAAGATCAGCTAAGTCAAGATGAGTCTCTTTAGATTGCATAGGTGAAGAAACTGGGTGAGATAGTTGAGAAGAAGCCCATTTCTGGTGAATGGGCATATTAATCACTCAACTTTTCCATTCACCTATTATTTGTTTTAGCTTTAATTAGGACACTTTGAGTTATCTGTTACAATGGCAGGAGGAAATTATGACTTTTCTTCCAAAGGATTTTCACACCATCTCTCCATTAGCTTATACATGACTCAGTTAAAAAAACATGAATGTGGCCCTCCCTGGTGGTGCAGTGGGTTAAAGCACAGGACTGAGAAGCTTAAGCCACTTCCGCATGAGTTCGATTCCCGCCTGCCCCGGAGGTGACCACATGGCGTGGCAGACCTCTCCTGACTGCCCGCTGCTCCCCTCAGCAGTATACTTCGTCGATCTGCCTGTTCTGCTCCCCACTCTGTCTCTGGTGAAGCCTCTCACTGCCCCTGAGCCTCTGGCCTGTACCCCAGTTCTGTATACACAAAGTAAATAAATTAAAAAACAAAACAAAACAAAACATGAATGAAATAGCTAATATTCTCTTTGGCTTTATTGTCTTTCTTAGAAAGAATATGTACTCTGGTGGAGAGAATGTCCAGATGAATGGAGACACACCCCATGATGGAGGCCACGGAGGGGGAGGACATGGAGATTGTGAAGAATTACAGAGGACTGGCCGGTACCTTTCACCATTCATGCTGAGTTTTTCCGCAGATCTAAATGTTCCATCACCTTTCTGTTAACGTTTTTGTTCACTAATTTGTTCAGCCAACAAATATTTACAGTGCATCTGTTAGTCACAGGCACTGGGACTGTAGCAGTGTGTTAACAAAATCCCTGTTCTCTGTGGGTCATACTTCATCGTGGTGAGTGGCAAGCAACCAGCACACAAAAAAAAGTGGCAAAAAGTAAAGCAGACAGAAAGTTTTGTGATAGGAAATATTGTTACAATTTTGGATAAGGTGGTCAGAGACTGTCTTACTGAAATTTGTAACTTTTGAGAAAGTCCCCAAAAAGATGGAAGACAGACCATGTAGATGTTGGGATGGGAAGTGGACGATAGCAGGGGACCTGGTGGGTGCATGATTGGCAGAGAGACCAGTGTGAATGCAGAGAAGTGAGGGGGTATTCTAGAGATAAACAGAGAGAGTGCATGTGTGTGTGTGATTGTGCAGTGTGTAAGACTCAGTAATGTGCCTCTTTTCCCACTTGGCTTTTGTGATTCCATCTCTTCCCTGTCTATTTACTCTAAAGCCAGGTACCTTTACAGAAATGAGTAAGACACATGTCGCAGTCTCCTCGGCCTGCAGTAGGGAATTCAGGTTTCCCAGGTTGCTTCATGATAATTCTTCCTTGTGGGTCTCCATTTCATTTTGAGTTAGGTGAAAATTGAACTAGGGTGTTCATTCTATAAAGAGATGACTTTGTAAAAATACTATGAATTAATATGACTTATTAATTTAATATTCAAAAGGGCAGATTCATTATAAAAAAGGAAAGGAAGTAAAGGATGCTGGCACAAACACAAGGACAGAAAAGGCAGCCCCTTACAGGGACAGGTTTGTTAAGAGAGGGGCCTGTATAGTCACGGGGGGCAGTCTTGGAGGAGAACTCTGCGGCTTTGCAAAGAAAGGTTGGTGGAGAGAAGTGCCCACATGGTCACAGGCAGGCAGAAGAGCTGCTGCCTAAAGTTTGCATTTTTAATATGCAATTGACTCTGAGGAAATTAAATTATTTTCTTCCCCCACTTGGTTTCTTTCCCAAGTCCAGAAACCATCATTTGCCCCTACTTCCTTCTTTAAGAACAGAGAACTTTCAAGCCCTCGGGTCCCCCATTTTTTCTGAACAGTTTTTTACAAACTATATCTAATATGAATGTATTTTTCCTTCTCTGTAGATATGAATGAGTTCTGGGGTTAACTTTTTTATACAGCGAGGCTGTAATTTCACTGTTTTCCACCTGTCCTAAACATATTGAGCGTCTGTAGTTGGCCCAATACAGTGCATGGCCCTAAAAAAACTGAGACACTGGAGTGGTCAGCCAAGGTGCTTGTGAGCACCCAGACAGCCTGACAATTCTGATGAAGTGTGACAGCCTGTGGTGGAAATCTCAACTACCCCTAGAGGCTCAAGACTTCAGAGGATGGCTGAGCTCTGAGAAAGCCTATTCTAAATAGCAGAAACTGTGGCCTGCCTGCATCCCACGGATCAGCTCACACTTGTAATGGGGCTCAGTGTGCAATGCTTTCCCACCATACAGCAGCATGAATCCCTTCCTGCTTTCTCCAGGGCCTTCCCCCACCATCACAGATTCTGTTCTGTCCACTCTGTCTGCTGTGTCAGTTGCTGCTCCTTGAGTACTTCATAATTCCTTTTTCCTTTTAATTTTTCTTTTGTTCTTTAACATCATGCATTTAAAATTTTTTTTTCCTTCACATAGGAAGTAAACTCCATAAAGGCAGGTATTTTTTTTCCTGTGTTGTTCACGGGGGGTCTCTAGCACCCAGAATAACGCTGGCATATCACAGCACTCAGTAAACATTGGTGGGGTGAATGAAAGATCAGATGAATGAATGGGGCTGAAAAGGACGCAATGGCAATGTAGTAAAAGGACATTTTATGATTTGCTGATATATTTGGAATTTTTTCAGAAAGTGAGATATTTTAATTTATCTGCATCATTCACTCGGATCAAGAGTTAGCTGGTCTTTAGGGAATGTGACACCTAATTTAGTGATCAGAAAAGAGAGAGAGAAGAAAATTTGTTCCTTTACAGTTATTTTATTTCCTCTTAACTGAATAAATCATTTTGTCATTGGTTCAAGTACTTAAACACAAAGTTCTTTGTGGTTTAATAAATTATGTCTCAGATTTTATGGTAATTTATTCTACATTGTCATGCATTTGTTTTCTCCCTACCCAGGTTCTGTGGTGGACTAATTAAGGACATAAAGAGGAAAGCACCATTTTTTGCCAGTGATTTTTATGATGCTTTAAATATTCAGGCTCTTTCAGCAATTCTCTTCATTTATCTGGCAACTGTAACTAATGCTATCACTTTTGGAGGACTGCTTGGGGATGCCACTGACAACATGCAGGTGGGTATGGTTTTGGGGAAGACACAAATAGTACAGCCCAGATTGCTTTCCTCTGCCTTCCTCACCCCTACAGCTCAGCTAGAAGCAGATGGCCTTTCAGTTACTCAGCGTGATTTTCTTTCTTTTGCTGGATGCTGCATTTTACTTGCTTCTGGCCTGCTGCTGTATTTCCACATTTTAGTAATTACAAAAATAGCTCGATGAAATCTGGCTTGAGTCACAAGTGGGGAAAAGAAGGGAAGGAAATGAGGATATGTAATTCTATTTGGGCAAAGCATATCAGCTGCTTTAATTTTGTGCAGGGTACAAGGTTTAGATCTGCTACCTTGAATGTCTGAAGCATATACGGTTAAATTTGATGATCACATTTTTTTGGGGAATGCATAGCTAGTTTCATCTTACAGCTGAGCACACAAAGCCATCAAACAATTGACTTGCGCAAGATGGTATTTGCAAACCTATCCGTAGAATTTGTCTTTAAGAAACACAGCTAGGAGTTGTTTCTCCTATACCTGCATCTGCCTCTCATTAAGCTGTAAAGACAGTGGCTTGACTTATTTTATAAGAACCACAATTTGTTGATTACTTTGCAGGTGGCATTTGCCTTCCTCTTGCATGAATATAAGTTTAAATTTTAGTGACAGAAAAGTTACTTTAGATTTCTTCAATGCAATCAGAAAACTATGCACAAACTACTTTCGGTTTATCCAGTCTTTTGGACAAAATAAGCATTGTGCTAGATGCTGAATTCAGAGAAGCAAATGAAGCTGATATTCTTATGAAAAGAACTAGATCAGGGCCCTTTTCAAATTCTGTTCTTCTTCACTATTTCTGTTTAATTTATAAGACATTCTCAAATACTGCCAGCATCTTCTTAATATGTATGCATTATATAAATAACTGATTCCAAAGAATAGCCTCTTCCACTTATTCTTTGGGCATATTCACATTTTTATTTCCACCTAAGTACAAAAGAGGGGGACTATGACATTTATAAAGAGAGAAATAATTTTAAACAGTTGTATTTTAATTTAAGAGCACTTTTAGCCTTTAGCCCTTATCTAGTTGCATGTTACTTCTTCACTTTAGAGGCTTGAAAAAAAAAATCTTATTCTGTCTCTTGAATTTGGTGGTTAATGGGCTCGGTTGGGTGGTTCTCTCTTGCATCTTCTCATACTTGTGTGAGATGGCAGCTAGTGTTAATCTCCCCTGAAGCCCTTCTTACTTACTGCCTGGTAAGGAGGCTGGGTCTCTGGCTGGCACAGTGAGGACTGAGGGCTTCTCACATGACTTTTCCATGTGCCTAACGTGGCTCATTCTCCATGGGAGGGGACAGTGACTCATCTTTGCTTGTTCCTGCCTGTATACGTGCTCAGATTTGCTTCATTTTCTGAGTTTCAAAGAAAGATGGGAAATTCAAATTCTTATGTAAAACCTGGTGATTTTTTAATATTGGCACCTGGTTAACACTTCAAAAATAACAGTGAGTTGGACATATCAAATGACATTCAGATAACAGCATAATGATAATTAAAGTAGGTTATTTAAGAGACAACTAAACAAGAAAGCACTGAGAAAGCAGTCTGAAGATAGTACAGACATCTACGCGTTAAGAAAATATGAGAAAACTGTGATTTTGAGAGGATGGCAAGAGCAAAACTATCTGCTCTTTCAGAATATAGAGAGACTTCCTGGTATCAATAATTTTAAACACTTTTCTACAATGGATTTTTTTTCTTTGTGATGGACACTTCTATAAAATTGTTTATTGCCTTTTTAAACTGAATGGAAGTCCTTTTCATCAGTCTTAACTTGAAAACTGCATCTGAGACAAAGAAAGAAAATTCCCCTTAAAGTTAATAGTTGAGGGCCCTCTCTGGTGGTGTAGCTAGTTAAAGCATAGCACAGAGAATCATGGCAGACTTTCCTGACCTGCCCGCTGCTCCCCTCAGCAGTGTGCTTCGTGGATCTGCCTGTTCTGCTCCCCACTCTGTCTCTGGTGAATCCTCTCACTGCCCCTGAACCTCTGACCTGTACCCCAGTTCTGTTGTGGAACATTGTAAGTAACACGGACTATTTTTTTTTTTTCCTACTTGAGGAATGATATAGGAAAGGCCTGGTGGAATAAACAATTTTCTGAGTTCAGAAGACTTTAGAATAAACATAAATACCTTAAGTGCATCTGCATGTTCACTGAAACGATCATTTGCTAAATGTGATTCCTAGGAGATGACTTAACTCAGAGTACCTAAGTATCTATTTAAAACCTATGAGACTATTTGCCAGACACAGTTTGAAAATTTTGTTAATACATTTTGTAGCCTCCATTGATAATTTTATTGCAACTCTGATCTCATGGTTTTAAAAGTTTCTCTGCATGAAAATACTGAATTTTTCTCTAATAAAAACAGATTTACCATATGATTCAGAAATCCCATTCCTAGGTGTATGTACCTAGAGAATGCAAAAACACCAACTAGAAGGGGTTATATATAGTTAAGTTATAGAAACCATTATAACAGTTATGTTATAGAAACAACCTAAATGCTCAAGGACAGAGGAGTGAATTAGGAAGATATAGTATTAGTATATATACACAAATGGAATACAACTCATCTATAAACAAAAGGCGAACACTTGCAATTTGCAACAACATGGTTGGACCTGGAAGGGATAATGATAGTGAAATAAATCAGAAGGAAGCAGACAAACCTTGTTTCATTTACATGTGAGATATAAAAAAAATAAAACAAAGGGTCAGGAAAATAAATTGATAACAAACCCTAGCAACACGACTGTAGAATTGCGGGGGGTGGTGGGGGTGGGGTGGGGAGGGGCGTGGAGAGGGAAAGACAAGGGTATGTGCTGTAACACACAGAAGTTCTCATACTCTAGCAATGGAAGTTGTCTTGACTTGGTGTATAGGGACATCTAAATCTTTCCTGGATTTGGTAATAAAGCCCAAGTCATGTCACAGGTCTACAGCAGAAGTCGATTCATTCCTTTGCAGATATTTATTGAGGATCTACTACATACCAGACACTATTTTAAATGCTAAGAATACAAATAGTGATGAAAATAGCTAAGAATTCCTTTTCCAATGATATTTACTGTCTAGTAGATTGATAAAGTAATCTTTTTCTCTGTCCCCAAGAGACAATAGTAGCAGTGTGCCACAGAACTATTTAAGAGGTAAAGGCCTCTGACTTCATTTGACTTTCTAAACGCTAGAGCAGAAATAAGCACAAAAACATGGGTATCCTCTGTGATAATCTTTAATTATGTCACTTGCCTTCCTAAATGTAACAGTGGGTTATTTCAAATGAGTCTCGAATTGTGCACATGCAGCTCAAATGAGTCAACCTGAGAACAGTGTCTTTGCTTTTAAAGGCAGACAACTCAAAGATGGTTCACATAGGGCCTTTATTGTCAGGCTACAAATAGACATGGGTGCTGGGTAGAAACATGTTGTGAAAACACAGATGAGTCACTGCGCTGCTGTTGTTTAAGCATACTCCTTTGCCAGCTTCTGTTCAAGAGGTCTTGCCTGCTCAAATACAGAAATTCACATTTAAGCTTTCATTCCAGTATTCACACACATATACATATACATATACACACACATTGATATGCACACGTATATTTAATATTCACATACGTAATGAGGCATATATATGAAAAGTCATATAATTCATACATAATCACACACAAATGTATGTATTGTAACCTAATAAGGTATAAGCCTACTTTATTAGAAGTAAATCTTGGGAGGTATGTTGATCATTTCTATGGAACTGTGTGCAAAATAAAGTAGCAAATTGTAATAACAAGGTAAATACTGTATGCATCCTCCCAGTTGACATACACATTTTGACCATCAGTTGGCCCTCGGAGGTACCTTGAGGTTACAGAGTGCATGTTCACAGACTGCATGTTCACAGACTGCACATTAAGTGTGCACAATTTTACTGCCTCTGGGAGTGACTGAACTCCTTTGCCAAGAGTTGAGCTCACATTCATCTAGAGTCCAGCCCCAGCTTATGAACATTTCCTGTTCTTAGAGCTTGACAACAAAGGGCTAGAACATAAGCTTTCTGAGGTTTAGGAATTGTACAATATCCTTATTATCCTTTCAGCTAGTCCCACGGTAGTAACTCTGTTTGCCCTGACCATAGTGGGAAGTTAACAAGAGCTTGTTCAGCCTTACCATTCCAGAACATGGCCTTTCCACAGCTACAGTCTGTTACCCTGTGTGCCACCTCACTGCACTGTATGAACATTCTTGGTTGCCAAGCAGGTATACAGAATACTTGATGATTTCAGAGTTTAAGTATATTTCACTGGAGTTTTTTGTTAGAAGTGACGTATTCAAAGTACTGACCAACTGGAACTTGATATGAAGTCAAGTCAATACATGTCCATGAACCACTTAGTTAATGGGTAAGATAGTGACATTTGGAATACTTTTTTGATATCTGGTGGGAAGTCTTTGTGCTGCCTTAAAAATGTTCTTTGCCTTTTGGAACACAAAAGTGTTTTAATTTATATTAACATTGTTGATTGTGAATGACTGACTGAACATAGTCTAGAGGGAAGAAAGTCATTTAAATTTTTTCCAGGAGTAAATATAATCCTATTTTCACAAATCTTTTAACAAGTGAATACAGTAAGATTTTTAGAATTCTGTGAATTTTGTGATATTTATGGAGCCTAACAGAGTACATTTTGAGGGAACTTGTCTCATAATAAGGAACATTTATAACTGGCATCTCTAAATTTGAGGCTTTATTTTAACATGCCGCTGTGCTGAGAATATTTAATCAATCTGCTTAAGTTGGAAAATATATTTTTTATTCACATATGATATTCCTCGATTAGATACTTCTGAAAGCTTACCATATGCAATCTGTAACAGTAAGGTTAAAGTAAATTGATAATTGCTTTGCTGTAGTTAAGGCTGTAATTTCAATTTACCTGAACATTGTACGTTTTTGATTGTAATTGTTTTATTGAGGTAACCTTAGTGTACAATACTGTGTATGATTCAGACATATAGAGTCACCTATCTTTAGATGTTACCATACCACACCAGTTTGGCAACAAAATCATTTCTCCTTGAAGTGAAATATAAGGTGCCATTGTAATCTGCACCAAAACATATTTCAGTTTTAAGGAGTTAGGCAGACTCAGTGGAGTGATACTGCTTTGTGTGGGTACAAAAATAATGTCGGTACAATGACAAAGTAATGGGTTCTTCATTGCTTACTTGCCACTAAGTTTTACTGGCCATCATTTCTCCTAGTAAGGAATTTTGAGTAATTTGCTTTATCTTAGGCACTAATTTGGATTGAATCTGTTTGAAGTCAAGTCATTTCTGCTCAATTTCACTTACAAGAACCTTGAAAGACCATTATCAATTCTCATGTTTTCATGATCAGAAGATGATAGTGATTTGGCAGGTTGGGGATACCAAACGATGCTCAATTTGAAAATTATTTTGTGTATTGCTTGAATTTATTTTAAATTATCTTTATTTTAATAGGATACAACTGCACAGTATAGAAAATGCAAGCAATACAGAAAGTGATCTAGAAGATAATTTTGCTTTTAAAACCATCATCCAGAGAAAACTTCTTTTTAGTATTCTTCATGACTCTTCTGTCAATATCTTATAATGCATATGGTACATAGATTGACATACAAGATTTTATGTCAGTGAGGTCATATATATAGTGCTTCTTAACATGACTAGTATTTCATGGGACACTTTCTACTGAAAAACATAATTATTAATGACTGTTTATTTAAATATGCTATAATTTACTTACTAAGTCCTATATTAGTAGACTTTCAGTTTTTCTCAATATTCTCATTTTTTATAAACAAGCCATGTTATATAACTGTTTTTATTCTTTGTAATTACCTCCTTGGAATAAATTCCTAGAGGAATTATTGCCAGAGAAATTTATTTATCCTTTGGTGTTTATTTCAAATTATGCTTCACAAAGTTTTTTTACCATTATTTCTTCTACCACTTATGGAGAGGAGCCCACTTGCCCACATATTAGCAGAAGCAGCATTTTGACCCAAGTTTTCAGTTTTTGTTATTCAGTCAGTTGAAATATGATAATCATTCTAATTAATTCAGATTCATTTGATTTTTAATGAGGGTGAATACCATTTCACATTTTCATTGGTTATCTATACCTTCTTATATTTGTGTCCTCGTCCTTTATTTTTTCTCTTTGACTTTTAAGAACTCCATATAAAAAGGTGACTGTCCCTTTGTCAGGAATATCACAAGTATATTTTTCCAATACGTACCATATCTTTTAACCTTATTATTTCAATTTTTATGTAGTCAAACTCTTCAATCTTACTGTTTCTTATTTTTATGATATATAGAGGTTTGCCTTTGAAAATATTTACCCACATATCTTAGTTCTTTTATATTTTCATTTAAATTTTTTTTACCCATCTGGAGTTGATTTTACTGGCATTTGATGTTTTTACTGGAAAATACAAGCATTTGATGTTTGGGTGCTTCAGATTATCTAGATATATAGTCACAGCTCTTCAAACAAAAAAATATTGTAAAGCCTCTTTCAACCCATCCATTCTAATACATTTGGAGTTAAAGCTCTAATACATTTGGAGTTAAAGCTTGGTGTATACTTTTCTTCAAGCAAGGAGATAATTTGTCCTTCAAGTCTTCCCTCTTTTTTCACTTCCTGCTGGACAGTGTAAACAGAAATCCTGCTTATGACGATAAAGCACTTTTAAGCAGAGAAGATGGCAGTAAGGATTTGGCAGCTGTGATCTGTCAGGACAGAAATCACTGCTTTATAGAATGTAGCTGCACAGAAGAAATTAAAAAGAATGAGGTTTTCTATCCAGTCTTTCCCCACATGTATATGAATGGTCTTTGGAATGGATTATAATGCGAGCAGGTGATTCTTACTTTGAATAAGAGGCAGTTGCTTGTAAGAGTGCCTCTCAAATTTTGATCATTTGAGAATGTCCTGGGGAACTTTGAAAAAATGCTGATTTTCTGTGTCCATTTCTAATCTTCAGAGATCCTAATTTAGTTGTTCAAAATAGGGATAAAGAATTAGGTTTTTTTCTAAGATTAAAAAAAGTTTCCCAGGTGATTCTTATGTGATGCAAATTTGATTTAGTTCTTGCTTTGTTTCTTCATTTATTTTTGATTATGTGGCTTGGCAATGGCTGAGGATCTGACGTCAAATCTCTTGCAGGTACTTCAGACCTGACTGCTTACTTCCGATGGCGTTATTTAAATGACATTAAGCTGCATCTGTTTTTTCAGCTAAATTTCAATTCAAAGACTCATCTAGAAAATTTTAATTTTAGATTCCATGTTATACAATTTGTGTAGGTTACTAGTAACAGTGGCTAAAATGTGTTATATTTAGAAACACTTTATGGTTATAATTAATATTTTATTTATTATTATATTTTATTATTATTATTTTTTTAGCTAACACTGGTTTACTATGTTGTAGTTGATTTGGAAGTAGAGTATCACCCCTTCAAGTGTTGTTACCACATCACACCCACCACCAAGAGCCATAGTCTGTTGCGCTCCATTCCCGTGTTATTCTCCCCACTGTCCCCCTTCCGTAGTCTCAGTACCTTAGTCAGATTTTTAGTTTGTTCTTTACCTGACCCTTTGTTTGATTCCTCTATATCCACTTATAAGTGACATCATCTGATATTTGTGTTTTCTCTTTTGACTTATTTCACTTCTCATAATCCCCTCTAGCTCTATGCATGTTGTCACCAATGGCACGTTTATCTTTTTAATAGCTCAGTAGTATTCTACTGTGTAGATACACTATATCTCCTGATTTATCTGTCTTTGGGCCCTTATGTTGTTTACAAAGCTTGAATATTGGAAATTGTGCTGTAGAGAACATAGGCATGAATATATCCCTTCAAGTTAATGTTTTTGTATTCTTCAGTAGATACCTAGGAGGAAATTGCTGGGTCATATGGTAGATCCACTTTAAATATTTTGAGAAATCTATACTGCTTTCCATGGGGGCTGGACCAGTTTACAGACCCAATGAGTGTGATTGGGTTTCTTCTTCTTCTTCTTTTTTTTTTTTTTTTTTCCACATCCAGGCCAGCAGGTGTTTTCTGGTCTTTTTGATGAGGACTATTCTCACAGGTGTGTGGTGGTATCTCATTGTGAATTTGATTTACATTTTACTGACCATAGTAATGAGCAACATTTTTTCATCTGCCTCTGCCTCTCTGCCATCTGTATGCTTTCTTTGGAGAACTGCCAATTTATTTTTCTGCCTACTTTTTGATTGGGTTAGTTTGTTGTTGTTGAGTTGTGATACTGGATTGTCAGCTCCTTGGACACATTTTGTGCAAATATTTTTTCCCATTCAGTAGGGTAGCTTTTTGTTTTAGTGATGGTTTCTTTCACTGTGAAGCTTTTTTGTTTGATGTTTATGTTCTATTATTTTCCTTGCTTTTGGAGAATAATCCTCAAAGACATCTCTGAAGCCTATGTTGTGGAATGTTTTCCTTATGTTTTCTTCTAAGTATTTTGTGGTTTCGGATCTGATAGCCAAGTATTTTAACAATTTTGAGTTTATTTTTGTGTGTGGTAAGAGATAGTGGTCTAGTTTTATTATTTTTCATGTGGTGGTCCAGTTTTCTCAGTGTCATTTATTAAGGAGCCTTTCCTTTCTCCAGTATATGTTCTTGGATCCTTTGTTGTGGATTAATTCTCAGTATAGGTTTGTGTTTATTTCTGGGCTCTCCATTTCACTGGTCTGTGTGTCTGTTTTTGTTTCATAATCCAACAATGCCTTGATTATTATATCTTTGTAATACCATTTGATCTGGGATTATGATAATGCCATTCTTCCTCTTTTTTTTGTCAGAATTGCTTTTGTCATTGGGGTCTTTTATGATTCCATGTGAATTTCACTAATTTGTATTATTTATTTAAGAAAGGTCATTGAAATCTTGATAGGGATTGCATTAAATATGTGTATTGCTTTGGACAAGACAATTATCTGGACTATGTTAATTCTTTTAGTCTGTGAGCTGAGAATATCTTTTCATTTCTCTTTGTCTTCTCTTCCTTTTAACAATTTGCTGTGGTTTTCTTTGTATAGATGCTTCAGTTCCTATGTTAAGTTTACTCCTGGATATATAATTCTTTTTGATATAATTGTAAATGGGATTGTTGATTTCTTCATTTTCTAACACTTTGTTTGCATATAGAAAGAAAACTGATTTTTATATATTGATTTTGTAGTCTGCCATTTTGATTTACTGTTTCAATTATTTTTCTGTAGTCTTAGAGTTCTTTATGTATCAATATATTATCTTCATGTCTCCAAATATAGTTTTATTTTTTCTTTGCTAATTTTATATTTTTTTCTTGTTCCTGCTAGGACTTCCAAAACTATGTTGAATAGTAGTGATGAAGGTGGAACATCTATGTCTTATACCACATCTGAGTGGAAAAGCTTTCAGTTTTTCATCATTGACAATGATGTTAGCTGTGCATTTGTAATATAGAGCCTTTATTATGTGGATATACATTCCATTCATCTAAGTTATTTCAAGGGTTTTGATCATAAATGGATATGGACTCTTATCAAATGCTTTCTCCACATCTATTGATAGGATCATATAGCTTTTATTTTAGTGATGTGCTCCATTACACAGATTGATTTTTGAATGTTGAACCATCCTTGTGTCTCTGGAATAAATCCCTCTTGATCATGTTGCAAAAACCATTGAAAGCATTGTTGGATTCAGTTTGCAAAGGTTTTTTGTTTTGTTTTTTCTTCATAAGGGAAATAGTTCTGTAGTCTGTGTTGTCTTTACCTTAGGATATTGTTGATTTCATAAAATTCGCACATATTTCCTTTTAATTTTTTTTGGGAAGAGTTTAAGAATATCTATTAGTTCTTCTTTGAAGGTTTGATAGAACTCACTTGTGAAACCATCACATCCTGTACTTTTGTTTTCTTGGGACAAGTTTTATTACTGCTTCAATTCAGTTGCTTGTATTTGTTCTGGTTGAGTTTTCTATTTCTTCCCTATTCAATTTTGGATGGTTTATATTTCTAAAAGTTTTTCAATTTCTTCTTTTTTATTCAACTTACTAGCTTACAAAGGTTCATAGTAATATCTTATTATGCCCTGAATTTCTGAGATGTCTTTTGTAACTTCACTTTCACTTCTGATCTTATCTGTGGGTTTTCTCCTTTACTTTGTGAGCTTCATTAGAAGTTTTACTATTTTTTTTTTTCCAAGCAACAAGCTTTTGGTTTCTTACATCTTTGGACTTTCTTTTTGGCTTTGTTTCTTCTTCTTTTTCTAGTTCCTTAAAGTGAGAGCTACGGTTATTCATTTGAACTGTTCTCTGTTGGCATGTATTACTATATACTTTTCTCTAATACTGCTTTTGCTGTGTCCCATAAATTCTGGAAGGTTGTATCCTCATTATCTTTTGTCTCAAGATACTTTTTAATTTCTTCTTTGTTATCCATATTATGCAATAGTTATTCAGTAATGTTTTACTCATTCTCCACATATTAGAAATTTTTCCTGCTCTCTCTTTGTGGTTGATTTCTAGCATATACCATGTGGTTACAGGCTGTGCTTGATATGATTTCAGTCTTCATAAATTTGTTGATCCTTGTCTTATGTGGTCAACTCTGGAGAATGTCCCATTTGCCCTTGAAAAGAATGTGTATTCAGCTTTTTAGTAGGAGCAGTGCCCTATCAATATCTATTAAGCCCACGAGTTTTAGTTCTTGTTTAAAATTATTGTGTTCATGTCTGGTTGATTCCACTGGCATAGGTTGAGCTGTCCACACCCAGTGACAGGGCAGCCATGTCTGCTTCTGGACACGTGCCTGTCTTTCTGAGGCTGTTTCCTCATATGTGTAATGAGCGCTTGGATCAGTTTTGATCCACTCGTGAAAGTGGGTTGCTGTCATCCCCAAGCATGCATGTGTTTTTTTCCAATCTCTGTTTTCAGATTTTATAGTAATTATTTTACTTATAAAATAATTGCTGAATATATATTGATGAGTGTCATGCCTTCCTTTGTATCCCATTTATTTATAGGATCGTTTCAGAATTCTTTACTCTGAACCTGTTTATCTTTGGAGCTCAGATGCATTTCTTGAAAGATAGCAGAAAGTCAGATTCTGTTTAGTGATCCAACCATACTCTCTGTGCATTTTAATCCTAAATTCAGTATATTTACATTTAGGGTGATTCTTGATATATAAAATTCCAATACTGCCATTTTGTTCTTAATTTCATGGTTTTTCTATTTCCTTGTTTAGCTCTTTTTAGATGTTATTCTCTTCAGCTTAAATACAAGAGCTTCTTTCAACATTTCTGGAAGGGATAGTCTAGTGTTTGCAAAGACCACCAGCTTCTTTTTTGTCTGAAAAGGTCTACTTCTCTCTCATATCTGAGGGCATGTCTTGCAGGAGATAGTGTACTTGACTGAGCATATCATTTCGTCTCTCTTTGCCCCAGGATTTCTTCAGAGAGAGCAAGTAAGTCTGATTAGGGTTCCTTCATAGGCTATCTGCTTTGTTCCCCTAGCTGGTTTCAGTATTCTTTTATTTTGTTTTTAATTTTTGGGTGTTGCAGTATTATATGTTTTATAGGTCTTATTTGTTTTGGATATCCTTGTGTTCTTCAGCTTTGTGGACTTGTAAACTTGGTCCCTTCTACAAGTTTGGGAGATTTTTCTTTATTATTTCTTCATAAGCTCCACATTCCATTCTCTCTCTTCCCTGGCTATGATAACTATTGTTTTCCTCAGGTATTGGATAAGTCTCATAGTGTTCCTTCATTTGTGTGTGTGTGTTTCTCTCTTTCTCCACCTAGATTCTTTGTGCATTATCAACTTATTGGTCACATGTTTGATCTTCTTGTTGGTCTATTCTATTTCTTCCTTTAAAAAAAAATTGAAAGAAACTTTAATACAATTAGTGTGCAATACAGAAAAGACAAAGAATATAGTTTGTAACTCAAACATCCTAAGTTACCCATCCCCTCATGGGTAAAAGTCTACCCAAAAGGGATTGGCCCAAAGCAAGGCCTGAAAGCCAGACACAAGTCTAAAGCACCTTCCAGCAAGGACCCATAGAAAAGGGTCAGAAATGGCCAGACAAGTCTGTGAGGAAAAGAGCAAAGTCAAAATGAAGATAAATGCTGCCAAAGTGAATTTCCCATGGGTCTGTCACCCACATCTATTTCAACCAGTCTAGGACCAAGAAGAAGTAATTGCAGTTTCTTCACATGTCTCTCTGCTCCACGTGCCTCCCTCAGGTCACCTTCTGGCTCTCCATCCTGCTTCCATCCTCTTCAGTCTCCTCTCTAGATTTTTCTCTTCCCTGCTTAACTCCATCCTCCTTTTGGGTGGGGCAGGAACCTGGAATCTCCCCTTTTCCTGGGGATCACTCTGTTACAATTCCCCCTTTTGATTTTTTATACCACCATATCAATGGTGGCAGAGGTTTTAGGCTGCAGTCTTAAGAGACAGTCCTCTTATGGTTTCCAGTGTATGCAAAAGAGCAGCAATCAGTCACGAGCATTGTCCATAAATATCCAGTATAATGCTCATTAAAATGTGAAAAGAAAAAAAAAACTTCTGAAAATCACAGGAACAAAAAAAAAATCTTTAAAAACTGGTTTAACTTTTCTCTGATCTATTGTATTTCAGTAGCATTCCTCTGAATTTTTTATCTCGTTTCTTGATGTTTTTAAATCCTTTAGCTCCATTATTAATTCAATTTCAATCTCCGTTCACTAATTTTATTTCTCAGTAAATTCATTGGTTTTTCTGAGATTTGTATATCTTTAATGCACTTTGTGTATTTTCCTACACTTGGAATTTCTTTATTATGGGAACTTCGAAGGAAGTATATGATATGAACGAAAGAGCTTCTACGTCTTTGTGGTTCTGAGAATTGTTTCCTCTTGTAGTATTCCCCTGAGGACTCAGCTTGTCCTTTGGTGCTTTTTTTAGTCTCCCTACAATTGCTTTCTAAATATTAACAGTGTTGAGCTTCCACTTTTGCAATGGTGGTGTCGTATATCAGTGAAAACCAATCTGTGGCTAGGATTTGTTGCTGGTGCATACGGTGTATGTGGTCTTCACTCACGCCTGTGTTACCAATGCTAGAACTCCTCTCTGGGCTTTAGATCCATATCTCTGCAGTGTGTGGTCTGGGCTTTTGTACAGCCCGGTATGTTCGAACGTGACTTTGCTATATCTGCTTGGTCCCGCAGTCCCCACCCATGAGAGAAATGGATGGGGATTTTGCACCTTGTTGAGATTTTCTTCCTCACAGGGGCCCACTTTTTCTGCCACAGTGTCTGCCTCTGTCCCCCACCTCACCCTTCTGTTTTGCTTGGAGCTGAATTTCCTCTGTGTTAATTCTCCAGATAAGTGTGAGGTACTCCAGTTTCACCCCATGTTGTAAGATCCTCTGACTTCAGTGCCTGTCTCCACTTAGTTTATTCTCCCCCAGAGCAAAGCTTGAACCTTCCTCTGATGTCATCTCCCTCTGAAATCCTAACACTTAAATTTTTGAGAAACGCTTAATTCCAAGTATCCTTGGTTAAAAATCGTCAAAATGGAAATTGTTTTGTTGTTTGGGGGAATTGTGTCACTGTTCTATTATTGCCTCTCAGCTTTCTTAAGCAAAGTTATAATTTTAAATACAAATAATAAATTCCTTAATAAAAAGAACATAAAACAACAAAGGTCATTCTTTTCAATGTTATTTGAAGATGCTAAACTGCAGCTAAGTTAAAGTTGACAGCATGTATTTTTAATTTTTAATGTTTCATTTTTAATGTTTCAGCATCTGGGATGTGGTGGCTTTGCTGCCAGTGACAGATACGATGGCCCAAGCAACCCTGTCACAACTAGCTCAGGGACATGAATACTGGTGTAACTAATCGTAGTGATTTTTTTCTTTTAAGAACCTTGCTCCTAAAAATTTTTTTGTTGTTTCTCTAATGTACTGTTTTATGCTTGGTTTTTCTGTTATGATGCTTGTGTTGAGTTTCTTGGCTGTTTTGTAAAACAAGGACTTGTTTGACTTAACTTGATACCTTCATGTAATCAGAAAAATGTTCACAAATTGTTTGGGATGTGGGTTTTTACTTCACTACTGAAAAGTAAAACAAACTTTTTTATTATTATTATAGTTGATTCTGTGTTTTTAGTAACCCAAGGAATGAAAAGAAACAACTCTCAATGGCTGTAATATTGCCCTCCAAGTTATCTTTGGATTTAGATCTTGTTCTGGGAAATACTGAAGATCTAATGAGTTTCCCTCCTCTCTCTCATCCTCCCAACACACACACACACACACACACACACACACACACACACACACCTACCTTTTCCTCTGAGGGCTAATCATCTTTTCTTTCCACGCATGACATTGCTTTTAACTGTCTCTATATTCTTCCTATTTTGAGGAAAAGACACATAATTATGTATTTTAAGTTTAAGAATGTCTTTATTTACTCATTTGAAAATAGTTTACAGATTTTATGGTTCAAATTGATAACCTTTTGTATTAATAAAGCATCTCTGTGGTCTTTTTATATTTAAAGAAGGAAATTAGAAGCAGCGAATGAAAGGGAGTCAGCATTTAACTATAGCTCTATTTATTTTTATCTCTTTAAACATTATTGTCTTATTTAATCCAAATAGTTTTCTATGAAACTGAAAATTTATCTTATGAATTGCCCTCAATTCTAGTTGCAGTTAAATTGAAGTTATTCATTGCTTGGTATTATTTTAAAAACTGTGATTTTATAGAAGAGAGAGTTAGTATTTAGAAAGTTTGATAACTGTTTGAACTGATTTTTAAACTTACTTATCCCTGAAGTATGTTCTTTGGAAAAGACCTAGAAATCCTCTAATTGTACTTCCTCATCTCATATCTATATAAATTAATCCCGTGTTATGCATGCATCAAAGCATATTATCAGAGACTCTGTTGAGCACTTTGTCCAACTGAATGTGCAAACTATTCATAGAAAAGTTGCTTAATTAACTTGTATGAAGTTATTGGTAATGCAAATGGTGCAGTCTAGATCTCAATTCAAGATCATTTGACTCCAGTTTTATTGTTATATTGTCTAATGTTTGTCTTTTACAAGAAGAAATGGGCAGAGGTTAAGTGACATTCCCAAGATAATCAGTATTTTGGTGAGTGAATGGAGTGTAGACTCTAGATTTCTTTACTGCCAGTCATTAATTCTTTTAGCTGTTCCACAGTGGCTGCCACCTCACCAGAAGTGGAATAGGAAGAAAAGCTACCTTGGAACTCAGCCATCTGTATTCTCATGAATTTACTAGGGAATTTATTCTTCTGTGAAAATCAAGTGTAGAATTGTCTTTGTGAGTTGCAGACATTAAAACACACACATCTCCATATTATTTTCCTTTTTTATATTAATGAACACTGAATATAATAAACCAGAAAAGGTATTTCTGATAATTCATGTTATAAAATGCTTTTAATTCTAGTTGCAGCTAAATTGAAGTTATTCATCACTTGATATTATTTTAAAATTTTCTGTATTGTCAAGAGTAACATGTCAAAATATAGTGCAAATAGTTCTTTCCTCAGAAATGTTGGAAGCTACTCTAAATTTAAGCAAGGTTCCTGTGCGGTGTGTATAATAAATCCCCTATCTGTATTTTCAAAATTGTCAGCAACAGAATGGAAACTAGTACTTAGCAAAGGATCAAGTGCTGAAATAAAAATAATCTGCCTTTTGACAGTCACATGGTTTCCATAAGTCAAAGCTGTTTTCTGGTAGAAATTAGTTGTTGCCTTTACTGAATAAGTAACAATGGCTTTGACCTCTTAGAAAGAGACCTGGGGCATGATTTGGATATTTTCTCTTCTGTGTTTCCAGAGTGCCGGGGAACACTGGGAAGGGACAATGTATAGCAGGATAGAGGTGGAGCAAGGGTGACACTGGGGATCACTGAGTGTCCCAAAGATCTGTGGCGGCCCAGGAGACATTTCTTAATATCTCATTCTTCCTTTTCCCTTCATTTTTTCTCTCACCCAGGCTGTTTTGTTTTAGAGAAAATTCCAGTCTTATCCTTTCTTGTTACACATATTAAAGGAAGCTGTGGGAGGAAAAAAGATGAGTTATAAAACCATAAAAGCCCAATGTCAATGCACAGGGGGTGAAACATAGAATATCCATAAACATTTCAGCTGAAGGTACACCTTTCATCCTCCCCAAGGGTGAGGTAGTGTTGGTATAAATACCTGTATTCCAATGATGTGTGCAACATTGAAGATGGATTTGTTCCTATCATTTTACCTCCCCCAAATCTCTCTTTACATATGAGAGATTAAGGTGAACACTTCTCTTTCTGTCCCTATGAAAAATAATGAACTGGATACTCACTCATTATGTATGGAATATCTTTGGAAAAAAGAGGTGGCACCCTGAAACTAAGAAGCAGAACTCATATGTGTTAACAGGTCTCCTTACAAGACTCTTTTGCCAGAGATCTAACTAGACTCTTTGGGAAGTAGTTGCAAGGAATTCTTTCAGAATATGTCTACCATTATGTGAGAAGTTCATCTTATTGCATGTCAACCTTGTTTTTCTGTCCTAACTCCACCCCAATTTTATTAGTACATATGCTACTCTAAAAGATTTCATCTGTTTTGAGACATAAATGCCACCCTTAAAACAGGAGGGTGTATTGCTCATACCCTATGAATATTAATTAACAGTAAAAATTACAATATAACTCTTCAAGGTGAATTTGTATTGTAGAAAACACAATGTATTTGTGTCTTTCAGTTGATTTATAAAATAATACCTTTAGAGTCACTTTGTTTTTATTAAATAATATGTGCTGAAAAGCTGCTGAAAAGCTTTTGGGGCAGGGGCAAGAGCTGATTTAGTAGGGTAGATAGACGAATAGGCTAACTAGTTGAGTGGGGTATAGAACATTACTGAGGGTCACCTCACCTATCCCAGATATTCACTTTGTTCCTACCAGGATAGTTTACATTAAGAAATGACTTTTTAATATAAACATAAGTCATACTTCTAGGTAAAGGTAATGAAACAAGAGCTCTTTTTAGTGCCGTTTTATTTCAGTGGATAAATCTGGTTACACAGATCATATAATTTTCTTCCACTGTGTAAACTTATCTACCACTAATATGTTTTGTGTCTTTTAAAGCTATGAAATGTTTTTACTCATTTAAAAATGCTTTGTCTTACCAATTTTATGGTTCAGATTTATAGCCTATGTGTGAATAAGGGTTTCTATCATCTTTTTGATATCTGCAGCAGCCCTTTGATAAGACACTACTTTAAATTTATTTTTTAAAAAAGGGTTTTCTAAAAATAAACGCGATTTTATAATTCAAGTTTGAAATGATGGAAAGTATAGTAAACAGGTTCATTTTCTATTATCTGGGGATGTTCATCCCAAGTAGCATGATTAAGAATGTTAGGGTAATTGTATAAGTCAGTGATGCTTCATGGTTCATGTTTTGATGTCCTTGCTATGCTAAAAGAAAGAAATGAATTGGTTTTCAGAAATCTAATGCATTGATATGTGGCCACAAAATGTATCTGTTCAGATCCCTGTATATTTATTTCCCCCAACAATAAATTGAAGTTTTTTTTTATAAACTTACATTGAACCATAAATATATAAGAATTTTTTTTTTAATTGTCATAGGGGTTGCAAAATGGAGGGCACCTTTTACATCTCTTCTGTTTTACTCTCCACTTTAAAGGCTTTCTTTAAAATGTAGCTACTTAGAAATTCCTGCTATGTGCAAGTGAATTCTAGTGCAAACAAACCCGGAAAGTAACCTCAAAGAGAAAATGCTACCCAGAACACTGAATCACTCTACCATCTTAGGGGGGATTACAGCATGGGACTTATGTAGAAAAGTTTCAGTTACATTTTCAATGTAGCCAGAGTCACCTTTTGCTTCTATAGTCAGTGCATCATTATGACCACTGAGTTTTGTGAAACAATTCAAGCCAAGGAGCAGCGTGGAATGGCTAAACTGTGTGTGTGGTGAAAGAAATAAATGGTAATATTCACACTGATGAGAATATTTATTCATATCTTTTGATACAGCCATTGTAATAGCATATTCATGCAGTTTAATTTACCTAGTGAATCACACATTGGGGATAAAACGATGTGGTTTTTTTTTAACACCTCTGTTTTCTTTCTCTTAGGGCGTGTTGGAGAGCTTCCTGGGTACAGCTGTCTCTGGAGCCATCTTCTGCCTCTTTGCTGGTCAACCACTCACTATTTTGAGCAGCACAGGACCTGTTCTAGTGTTTGAAAGGCTTCTATTTAATTTCAGCAAGTATGTATATACATGTGATTGTAAGTGAGAATTGTATACTTACAGGGCATTCATTGTGAAGCCATAGCACAGAATCTCTGTTAGGTAGCTAAGAATACAGGAATGTTAAGACTTGGGGGTTGAAAGGCCCTTCCGATAGGTAGTCCAGTGCTCATTTCACATTTGATTCACCTGAAGCCACTTGTTACCTGCTTGCCTGCCCCTCACACTCAGCCCTTGTGGTCCCAGTATGCCCCAAGAGACTGTGGACCACAGTACCGAAATGGCCCTTGGAGTTCCTGTTAAACTTGGTTAGTGCAGAGCACCTGCAGAACAGGAAGGATGAGCTCAGGATGTGTCTCCCTCCCCATATTTCAGCGGCTCGGCTTTAACATCACAGTCTGACAGTGGTTTGTTCTGTCAGAATATTATATACCCTGTCAGGTGCTCCTCACCCGGCTTTTTATCCCTCATCAGAGCCTAGTGACTCTTTCTGATGTTACTTGCTTGCAAGCCTCTCACCATTCTCTGCTACAATCCTGTAAATAGGCCATTATTAAATTTACCTCAGAATCCTATTTGAGGTTGTCTTTTACTTCCTGCCATGATCCTGTCTACATACTAGAAAAATTCAATGACTTATTCAAAGTTATATAGTCATTAGTGAAAGAGACACATGTCCCTACAATGAAGATACATTAAAAGACTCAGCTGAATAACTAATGTTTACTGAGTGATGAACGCATAATAAGTATTAAGCTAAGTGGGTTGCATGTACTACATAGTTTAATTCTTGTAGCAGTGCTGTGAGGTAGGGACAGTGTTGTTTTATATATGAGAAAGCCGGTGTGGGGTAAACTGCTGAAGGTTTTATCACCGGTTGTTGGCAGGGCTGGGAATTGAATTCCTGCTTTCTGATACCAGAGCCTACTCCTCTTACAGAATCACTAGACACTACTAAATGGGTATGGCAATTATATCAATATTTTATTTTAGAAATTGGTGGATTATTTTAAGAAGGAGAAAATCGAGTTAAGTGACTCCTCCATGTGGCCACATTAGCACACATACAGGTTCAAAAATCACGTTGGGTATTCTGGTATCTTTCTGATGAAGTTGATGCTTCTAAGAGAATTGCTTTTACAGACAATTATCCATCTTTATACAGATTTGCTAGATATTATATGACTTAACCAGCACTGCTTTTGCAATTTCCATATTTTTACATCATTATAAATATTTAGGATTTCAATGCTACAAATGCCTGTATAATACCTCATGAACTTAAGGCTCATATGAAGACTTTGAAATTGGGTGAGCCACTAAAAATGAACATGAGATGGAGCAGAGAATATGGGTTACAATCTGGTTTTCTGAAAAACTGGGTTGAGAACATCAGCAAGGGTCCTCTGAGAATTTAAAGTACCAAATTTTAAATAATGCTCTGAGTTTTCTGTTCCTTTCTCCATCCTAATTCACAGAGGAACACTGGAAAAAATCTGTTTATATCAGTTTATAGAAGGAGTTAAACAATTGTATATATTGAGAAAACATTGTATGACACAAGAAAGTCTTTGTGGAAAGATAAAACAAGCCTGCATTATAAACAGGAACAAATATGCACAATCTTTGCAGAAAGATTTATGGGATGCAATGTGATCAGAGCCTCAATGTACAGAAAATGTTTGCTTCTTGGTTTGCTTTGGATAATTGTAGGATAGAGATTCTTTCCTTTCACTAAGCAAATTTCTTTCTCACTTTCCCTTCTGTTTCAGCATAATTGGTAACGTAAACATATTTCTAAGAGGTTTATTTGAAAACAGTTGTAAAGCAACAAGAAACATTTGAGAAACAGTGCTTTAAACCCATCATTGGAGTAACATGTGCTGCTTATGTGGCAAACCTTATTATTTTATTCACTAAGCTGTAGCCGTATCATTTGCTTCTATATTTTAACAGCAGTGCTAATATTTTGTCTAGATCCAAAGTATTTGTGCAGATCACAATGCTCCAAAGTGGTTTTTGTTTGTTTTTTTTTTTTTTGCCAATTACCAGTCCCATTTGATGTTCAATGAAAAAAAAGTTTCTATGATCTCCAAAAGGGGAATTGTGTGCATTATATCTCTTTCCTATTACACTTCAGAAACAAAAGTATCTGAGAAGCCCTTCAGTAAATAACAAGAAATAAAAAATGTTTTACTCTACCTGGCCTAGATTTACCCCATATATCTTTACCATTTTTTAAAGAAAAATAGATAAAGTCTTGTTTTGTAGGTTCAGTGACACACACACACAAATGGATCACATAACCCACAGATTTATCTCTGACATGGATACAGGCTTTAATATTTTCCCTGTAAACTGGAGAATCATTAAGGATTATAAACGATACACTCTCAAAGGTCACCTTTCAAATTAGTACAGAATAAAGGAAATAACTTACAGCTTTCCAAAGACATTTATAGTTTTGTTTACTGAATTTTCAGTTTCTTCACACTGTTTTTACTATAATAGAGCATAAGATTCCTTTTCTTAAGTGAAGAATCTAAGAAAAAGTTTCAGTAATATTTTCTAAACTATGTAGAAAATTCATGATTAAAGTCAAAATTTAGCCAGTATAATTGTCATTTGTTTATTTAATAATTTCTTTTTTACATTCTTCGAACAATTTACTTACAAACCTTCAAATTATTTTCTATTACACTATTGAATTTGTTAATTTAATTCAGGGAGTTTCTGTTTACTTGTTGGGCTGAACATTAATTTCTTTATCATGTTTCAAAGGCCAATTCTTCTGTCTCCATCCTTGGGTTTATGCTACTGAGAAGCTCTGACTCAAAAATATAGTTATACTGTGGTACTGTGAGGATATAAACTCATTTTTCCTCTCCTAATTCAGTATAGTTAACTTTATTTTTATCATTATCTCCTGTTCATTTTTATAGCTTAATTGACCTTGACACCAAGGCGATTGATACCTTACTGGATATACTATTGCCATTTTATTAGTCACTACTGTTGATCACTTGTTTAAAAAAGTTTCCCACTTTGTATTCCTCTTTCTTCTTACAGCTATAAACATATGTATTCACAATGACTTGCTATTGACTCTAATGATTTTTATATTCTGGGAATATTTTAGTATTTTAGAGCAGCTACTTTGGTATATTGTTTAGGTCCTAACATTTAAGATATATAGGTATTTTAATTCTTTGTTTGCAAGCTATTGGTGTTTTTAACCATTAGCTATTGGGTTTGTTCTCATCCTGTCCTGTAAGTATCACTTCAGTAAACAACTACTATCATTCTTAGAACAAACGAAGAGTGCTCTAACTTGTTAGGCAAGCAAAACTAGGTAATTATTTTTAAAGCACTAGGTCATTGTTTATACACCTAATTTTAAGAATCACCTGTTGACTCAGAAGTAGTAAAAACTATTTCTTAGTTTTAACACTGACTTGTGTAATAATATGTTATCTCAAATTCCTATAACTTAAGTTTTTCTATTATCAATTTATATCACAAAGGCAGGATTATAGAGTGGGGTTCCAGAAATAAAGGGAATTGGGAAGAAAAGTAAAAGCTCTCTTCAGAAGGACTTCAGGAAACCCATAGAACATGATTTCTCATGTATCATTAATAATCTCCTGCTTTGGTAATATATTCCCTCTCACATGACTGGAGAGAGGATGGCAAAGACATTGTCAAGGAACTAAGTGCAAATTGGATGGAGGAATTGTGAAATTTTTAAAAGAAGCAATCAAATAATACAGAGATTTGGATTTCTTTCTCTTACATATGAAAAATATTGGGGAGTGGGGTAAAAAAAACAGTGTGTGTGGGGGAAATGCACTGGACTTTGATGATGGCACACAGGTGTTTTGGTGATGGGAAGCCCACGGGGATTACAACTGAGATGGAAAAAGGCACAAAATGGTGTAAAAATAAACTACTATATTATTAAAAAAGAAAAATATAAGTACTACTAGCTACTTTTTAGTCACAAACAAGTGATAAGAAAAATATTATAAAGCAATCTGTACCTAGTCTAAAAGGAATCAGTATGAATGGTAAAATGTCAAAAATATCAACACTTGCCCCATCTTCTCATAGATCTTAAATTTACCTAATTCCTCTTTCTTCTTGCAGCTATAAACATACAGATTCACAGTGATTTACTATTGACTTTAATTTTTATAGTCTGGGAATACTTAAGTATTTAATACTTAAAAATTACTTAAATAGGCCCTCGTTGGTGGCGCAGCGGGTTAAAGCACTGCACTAAGAAGCTAAAGCCACTTCTGCATGAGTTCGATCCCCGCCTGCTCCGGAGGTGACCACATGGCGCGGCAGATCTCTCCTGACCCTCCCGCTGCTCCCCTCAGCAGTGTACTTCGTCGATCTGCCTGTTCTGCTCCCCACTCTGTTTCTGGTGAATCCTCTCACCACCCTGCACCTCTGGCCTGTATCCCAGTTCTGTATGTATAAATAAATAAATCTAAAAAAAAAAAATTACTTAAATATTTCAGTAACAAACAAATACACATGAATCTTGAACTCATTCACTTAATAAGAAATAGAAGGGTCATTAACAAAATGGCCTCCTTAGGTAGAGGTGACTTACTCTAAGTCTGTGTTTGATAGGCATAGAGCGAGAAAAGGTGGTCACAGGATGCTTCATTCTACAGCTTCAGCAAAAGAATATCACATCTGTGTGTAAGCTTCATGAGAGAGGGTAATATCTATCTGGCTCTCTTGTGGCAAGACAGTCTTTCTGGATCTGACAACTTGGGTTTGTCTTATTTGCAATATTTGTCCATGAAGTAGTTTTAATCTTTATAATTATTACCTTTATTTGAGGTAACTCACCTACAACACTATTTGAGTCAGAGGTATATGACAGCACCATTCAGGTGTATGTTATTACTGACACTCACCACCAGGCTCCTGTAGTCCTCCACCTCAGTCCACGGGGTGCCTCCACATTATGTTTCTGATCCCGTCTCCTTACATTGGTCACACTCTGTCCACAGTAAGCATTACATGCTGTCTCATGCCATATGCCATTTTTTTTTAAAGATTTATTTATGTAGGATACAGAATTGGGGTACAGGAAAGAGGTGTGGTGAGTGAGAGGATTCACCAGAGACAGAATGGGGAGCAGAACAGACAGACTGACAAAGTATACTGCTGAGGGGAGCAGTGGGCAGGTCAGAGGAGGTCTACCACATGATGTGGGACAGCTCCCTGGCTGGGATCGAATTCATGCTGCAGTGGCTTCAGAGAGCTTCATAATGCGGTGCTTTAACCCTTTGTGCCACCAGGGAGAGCCCCATATACTGTTTTTAATTCTCTTTCCTCTTCTTGGCCTCAGCCTTTCTGGTCTACTTGGAACCTTCCTCTTCAAATACCTCAAGTTTTTCTTGCTATTTGATCAATACCCTTATTCAGAATTAGTTTTTTTAAAATGGCACTTCAGCTTTTACAGTGCTGTTTTATTTGTTAATCTGTCTCCCTTCCCTTCATAGCCTGCCATAACTTGGGGACAGAAGAAAATTTCATACTGTTTTTATTAATCAGTAAAGCTCACACGCCTGTATTGAGCATGTGCTGGGAGGCACCAGTGCTAGGTTTTTTGAGTTGTTTACTATGTAACTCTCCTCAGACAACCACATTTTTTGAATGAGAAAATTAATGAGTTATTCACCTATAAATACTGTGCCTACTTTTGATGTGCTTTTCTCAAACTCCTGAAATTATTTCTGCTCGGTAGCCTAATAATATTACTAGACCAAATCCTTAATATTTTCTGGATAAATCAAGGATGAATTTCCTAGCTAATGACTTAACATGATTTTGTATTTTTAGCAATCATTCTTGTATTCATTTGGTGGTTTTATATTCTCTGCATTCCATAAACAGAGTCTAAAATACTTTTCATCTTCTTTCCAGGGATCATAATTTTGACTACTTGGAGTTTCGCCTTTGGATTGGCCTGTGGTCAGCCTTCCTGTGTCTTATTTTGGTGGCCACCGATGCCAGCTTCTTGGTTCAGTACTTTACTCGCTTCACAGAAGAGGGCTTCTCTTCTCTGATTAGCTTCATATTTATTTATGATGCTTTCAAAAAGATGATCAAGCTAGCGGATTACTACCCCATCAACTCCAACTTCAAAGTGGGCTACAATACTCACTTCTCCTGTGTCTGTATGCCGCCTGATCCAGGTGAGGGCATCATGCCTAGTCTTTGTGCTTACCTTGTGTTTGGAGGAAGGTGTAGGTATATGCACGCAAACTTTTAGCATGGCATCATTATCAAGGAAGGTTTTTATTTTATTTTCTCAAAGAAAATGCCCTGCTACATTGGAAGTCTCATTGCCTGAGATCCCTTAATATGTGATTCAATCAGGAAATGAAGCCAGGAGCTCTGGAATATGAACACAATTAACTCTTTTGAAATTAACTCAAATGGCAGCAGTGTAAAGAAATTATCTAGTGGGTGAGGAAACTAGGTACATGACATACATTAACAACTACAAGGACCAGACAAACCTAGTCCTTGGAACTTCCATTTCATATTTTCTTGCTTCCTTATTGTTGTAGTTAACTTCAAATAGATTAATTTAAGCTCTAGAAGAAGATACAAAAAGATACAATTTACTTTATGTCATTTGAAGCATGAAATTAAAGATTAAATTCAGACTAGACTCACCTAGTGGTAAAGTAGAGGTGTTCATGTCTGTTACACAACAGAATTTAAAAAGCAAGAAAAGAAAAAATGAAATAAAAATAGAAAAGATGTAGTGTTATGTTCTCGGGGAAGATTTATATCTAGAATCAGAAGTACATAAAGGTGAAGTAAATTTTGGGTAAGGAATATGGCTCATATATCTCAGTATTTTAATGTCCATCTCGCCAAACCTAAATCAAATTTTTTCACAACAAAATGTTCAATTTGGACTTTGAAATTTTTTCTTGGAGCAATTCATCATCATTTTATAACACGGAAGCTCTTGTGAAAAGGACTCACTTTGTGGACAGTTGCTTTACATTGGCTCTAGCAAAATGAGGATGGGCATTTGTGTCAGTAGCATTGGTGATCCCAAGTTAGCCAAATAGCTATATCCAATCAGTTATCCATTTATATTTTCCTGAAAACAAAAAGTGATCTACAATGCATACTTTTTGAATAAGGTCTTATAGACCCAATGTACACTATTCTGAGGGCTGTATAAACTTGCGTATAAGTGGCATATTCATGTGTGCTATTAAAGGTGCCATCTATCTACTTTTAATTACATATTTTGGGGTAAAGTCTAGATTATGTTATAAGGGTTTATGAATTGAAAGCCAAGAAAAATAGGATGGAAATCTTTTCTGCTGTGTCAGATTATGGCCAGATATTTGTGTAGTGTATCTTCCTTCTTTGTCATTATTTAGAGGAGTCTTAGATATAGATATACATCATGAGTGCTGATAGAAAAGAGAACAGTATCCCTAAAAATGCTTTAGCAACATTGAAGAAAAGATATAGCACTACAGGGCTCTGTATGACCTGATTCTTTTCATCTTGTTCAAGAAAAATCAACATCTATCCAGAGATTGTAACACACAATGCATTAAAATAAAATCTATTAAATGAAAAGTAGAGAGAGGAACAAAGTAGAAATAAAGATTCAGATGAACATGATATTTAAGATATATACTGATTAAAAATATTTCATGACTTAAAAATTTGCTGGAAAATAAGTACTTTAATTGATATGAAAGCAAATTAAACACACTGATATTATAACAAATTAAGAGAAACAAATGTTAGCACTATACATGTATATAGAACTCTTCCTGGGAGATTGTGGGGTAAAATTCCCTGTATCTAAACATCCTGACTAGCTGGAGAAGTCTAGACTATACAAGTAAAAGGATTGGAACACAGATGTATTTAACTGTGGGGCTTAGACCTTCATTTTTATTTATTTATTTCAATTACTCTGTATACATATATTTATTTATCGAAAAATCTGTAAACTAACTTCTGAGGCAAGTTTGACTGCAGAAGTCATAAGTCATAAGTCATATGTCAAGAATTTCTAAAGCAAAAAAAGAAAAATCTTACTTAACTGTACTGAGGGGTATGATGTTCATAAAGCCAGATGAAGCCTTTGTTAGTACATTTGTCACAAAACAAAACAAAACCTACCTATTGCCTGCCTTATATGCACCTAAAGCTACTAGCAATTTGCTTTCAAATCAAGGAAGCTAGTTCTAAATGTACAAAGATTTTCATGTGATTTTTCTGACAAGAAGGATCTTTGTTTCCTTAAAAAAGTAACACTGAGGGTTGCATCGATTTTATACATGCATGGCTGGTGCTGACTGAAGTGATGATAGCATTTCTTTTGGCCTGTTTTCCCCAAGTCAGAGTTGTCTTGGAAGGATGCCAACAATTTCTGCTACCTGGAATGGGTCACCTTAAAGCAATGTCACAGGCTTTGAAGTCAGAAAAGTTGATATCAAAGTCCCAGCTTGGCTAATGAGCACAGTTTGGTGGTGAGGATGTTCCATTCCCAGGAGAGCTTAGTCTCACCTTCCTCACCTGTAAAATGGGATTAATAGTAGGATCTAACTTATAAAAATGTTGTGAAGGAAAAAAACAAGGTGTTACAGAGTACTTAGGACAGTCTCTAATACATCATCTTAAGTAAATTAAATGCCAGCTGCATTAATATAGTGTTATTATTCATTAACTTCAGAGTTAGTAAGTAGTCTCTAAGAATGAATAACAGAATGGGCAGTTGGCCCATTTTTCAACAGAACCATTGGCTACAACCTGTATTATTAGTATACATATACACATATGCATATAGATACACACATATATGAATGCAAGGGAACATCTAAAACTATGAAAGAAAAACCCTGTTTCTCATTTGGAAAAAGACAATTCATGTTTTTGACAACCCTTAAAATATTACTAGTGTATGTTTTTCCATAACCTTAAAACTTTTAATAATAAGCTGCTTATATAGATCTACCATGAATGATAGGACAGAATAATAGTGTTACATATATGGATAGTAAGTATTTTAAAAACAACAAAAGACTAGCCTTTCTTCACAACATGCACTCCTGGTAAAAAAAAATTCTATCAATGAGTCAATAATATTTAATCTGGCAGATGCTTTTGTTTTCAACACCAGGACAGTATGTATAATGATGAACCAACATTCATGCAGATGGAGTTGTGATCCTGCAAAATGAGAAATGATCGTATAGGAAAGGAAATAGGGGTCACTTAATCTGTAAGAAAACTCTTTTCATGCAGTAACAATGGTCTTTGTGCATGTGCACTTTGTAAAAACAGTTCTCTTTTCCTTCCAGTCCTCCTTCTCACTTCCTTCCTTAAAACTTCATCATTTCCTGAGTTCCTTTTTCTTTTTTTCTTTTTTTTTTTTAAAGATTTATTTATTTGTACATACAGAGTTGGGGTACAGGCCAGAGGCTCACGGGTGGTGAGAGGCTTCACCAGAGACAGAGTGGGGAACAGAACAGGCAGATGGAAGAAGTACACTGCTGAGGGGAGCAGCGGGCGGGTCAGGAGAGGTCTGCCGCGGCATGTGGTCACCTCCGGGGCAGGCGGGAATCGAACTCATGCGGAAGTGGCTTTAGCTTCTCAGTGCTGTGCTTTAACCCGCTGCGCCACCAGGGAGGGCCAAGAGTTCCTTTTTTTTAATGCACCTTTTTGTCCATATCTCACCTGTACCTATTACTGAGTAACCTAGATAGATACCTAGGTTCTCATTTACCAAAGAACTAAGAAAGTTCAGTTGCAAGAGCTAGCAGGAAAATTAGTCCTAAAGTTTGACATACCTGTCAGGTAGACACATGTTTTTTGTGATAAAATTTCCGTTTATAAAAAGTAGCTGTAAACTAATGCAGATGTGATATTACCCACTATGCCTTTTGATGGTTACAAAGCAGAAGTGTATAAGAAATTAGATGATTCAGTTCAAAAGGTAAAAGTGAAAACTAAAAAATATCCAGTTGAAAGATAGCTCACAGTATCACATTTTATTACCAACTTTCTGTTTTGGAAACTTGCTATTATGATAAAATATATACAATATGGACTTGGAATTTCAGCTGAGTTTGACTTTCAGCTTTAATTAGCATTGTGACCTGGACTAAGCTAATTACTTAATTTCTTTTTTCATAACTGTCATCTGTTAGTGTGGTATGTACTTATTCTTAGCACCTAAATGTCATTGGGTGGAACTTTGTTCATTTCCTGATTTTTTCATTGTCTGATGAAAGATTCTCCAACCAGATTAACTTTTAGTTCTTTTATTTTATTTTTTGTAGCTTTGTAGCTGTTCAGTTGATTTTTTTTTTTTTTTTTACAATGCTTGCTTCTTTTTTGGAGTAGTACCTACAGTTTCTTCCACCAGTTCCCCGGTGCAGCATCACCATAGACCCTTGTGCTCTTGCTTCCTTACTTTGGCTCCTCTCCCTCCTCCCCCTGCAGAATGTCTCTGACTTACAGTTGTCTGTCTAGTTTTGTTTGTTATGGTTATTACTTTTTCCCTGATGTCTGATTTGGTTGTATTCTTTTAAATAGATTTAGATGTTTAATTTATTTTCTGATATATTCATAAAGAAAAATACTAGATAAACTTGTACTAAAAATCTACAAAAATTAACAACATGTTATCATAGATAAAATATGAAACATTGAAGCCATATTTACAGAAAAATATGTTAAGAAGCTCAATACGTCATTGTTAGATAATTATCTAATTACCCTGAATCTCAATGTTACCAAAATGTTAGATACTCTAGTTAGCTTGTAGAAGAAAGCATGGGGAGGTACTCAGTTCTTCTAGGAGGAATCTGTCTAATTCATTCAAAAACATAAATAGAGGCTTTTAAAAATAGCAAGCAGAACATAGAATTTCCTTTTCCTTTTTCCCGTCCATTTTCCTTTCCCTTCTGCTATCAAAATATACTGAGAGTATACTTCATTATGTTTAAAGAATTGAGTTACTTGCAATCAAGTAGAATATACCCCCAAACACAATATTGCTTTTTATGTGTTATTTGATAAAGTATTAATTTTGAATGAATTAAGTCAGTTTCATTTGACGCAGTCTTTAAAAATAGACTGCTACTGTAGCACGTGTTCATTTACCTAATGTAGCAAGAAGATTGTTAATATGTTGAAAAATACTTCAGAAAATAAGTTTTCTGATCAGATGTTAGTTTTGTATGTAGAGGAGAAAGAATCTTTGTGAAAAAATGGTAGCAAATTAGAAATGCCATTAATAATAATAATAATCAATTGCCTCTAAGGGGTAGACACTACATTTTTTGGTTAACAGAAGGGATATATTTTATTAATTCATTTGTTGGCTGTTCCAGGGAGAACATACTTAATAATGGATGAATGATTAAGAGGAACAAAAGCCTTTCTCAGATGCTGAGTACATCATTGTCTATAATCTCGCTAAGTAAGAGATGGCCTTTTACCTGGTGTTAAACTATAAGATCAAGTCAAGTGACTGGAATTAATCATGGTTTCCAGCATGACACCTTTGTTTTATTCACATTCTGAGTGGTCTTCCAAATGCTCTAAAATGGTTGTTAGAGGTATAAAATTTCATTAATATTCCTCTCTATATTGTTTTTCTAATATCTTAGTAAATATGTGTGCCAATATGTTATAGCAAATAAAAGGAACTGCTGGATCATGTCTTGTATTGTCCCACACTATAGTTAATATTTGTTTTTTTAAAATATAAGACCATTAACGGAACATTAGGAACTCAAAGACAATCCTAATTTATCTTCCATGACCTGCTTTGTAATTTATTTTTGTTACATGTAATTTTATTCTTGTTATGTCTGTCCCTCTCTTGACCATACAGTAGGTTTAAATCATGGATAGTGGGTGAACAGAAAGTACAGCCCTCTAGTGTTGCAATAGTCAGGCTTGCATTTAGTAGGGTACTAGTATAGTTGATCCTCTTTCATTCATGATAATATGGTATTTTGAGAAAATGTCGGTACTTGAAAGACTCATTGTTTTTCTGTACTGTAGCACTTTTTTTGTATAACACTTTCTGGAATCAGTAGAGGGGAAAACAATGAATTTGGATAATCACCTGACTTAGTTTAATTCTCTAGCGTGGAGTTTGTATAACACACAGATTTAGAAAAATTACCCCAGAAAATATTTATGCACTTACTAAATGTAATGGTGTGTGGGTACAGAAAAATAAGTTTTTGTGTAAATGGTTGCTAAATATATCCAGCTTAATATCAGATAACAGCCCAGATCTTTCACCTCCAGTGCAATGTCATAGGTAACATGTGAAAAGAATATCCATATGTTGAAGAATATCTGTCGTAAGTTGAGCTTGTCAAATTACACTGAAATCTCAAATATCAGGCTTGGTAAAAATACTTCTTGAGCAGTGGATAATAACAGAATGATGATAAAATTCCCATCAATTTTGTTTAAGACTTAGGGTTGAGATAATAGTTATTTCCCTAAGAGTACTTCTAAGGTTTTCCTAATTTATTTTGCTATCCCTCTAAAAGTCATTTTTGCACTTTCATTGACATGGACATCTAAGCCATAGATCCTTGACTTTATCAGTAGGTGCTGGTATGTTTGAGTAACTCAGAATCCTTTACTAAATCTGACATAACAATGCAGGCAAGAGACTTACTTAGTTTTATTCTGTATCTGATTGAAATTTTCTCAAAATGCTGCTTAAACAGAATGAAATATTACATTAAATTTTCATTTTCATAGATAATACTCTTAATTTTTTTTCTTATTTAGAGTAAGTCAATTCCATATTATTTTAACTACAAGAATGATGGGATAGGTTTTCAGATTTGTTTAACATTTATTGCACACCATTCAAGTTGCCAGGCATTTTGTTAGGGGATTTTAATAAACTATATTTTCATATATATTACATATATATATCATATAATATACAATATATACACACATACAACATTTGTATTTAATTACCACTTGATCCTTGTGAGATACCTGACATTCTTCCCAGGATTGAAGTTGATCTTTTTCCAGGTGATAAATCTAGTAGTAACCTCTTTAGATTAGATCTGATTTACTGAGATCTTAACTGGCACTGGATACTGGTCTATCAGTTTTGTCTACGTTGTCTTATTTAATCCACCTGCTAACTTGATGAGGTAGGTGGTTTCAAATACAATTTCATAAGTAGGGACCTGAGTTTGAGAGGAGTGAGGTAACAGCTTCAAAGCTCTGTGGAGAAGTTTGAGGACACTGCTCAAGGAGCTGCCAGAATTCCAGCTTGGTTCTCCTAGTTCTCTCTTCTCTGTCTTATGTTGTGGTGGTACATTAAAGCAGACAGCTCTGTCTCTTGGCCAGTTGTTGCTTGCACTTGACCTTGGGGCCTGAAGTGTGCTATTGTGCATATTCCTGATGGTACAGATCCTGATCTCCACTGATGCGTAAAGCAGCAAAGTCATGGGATATTTCCTGGTGCCAGGTCACTAGAGGATAAATAGGGACAACTTCAAGCAATGCAAATGATACTCTGTATGCAGGAGGTATACTAGCATTGACTCCACTCAGCTCCTGCAGCCTGTTCTTTCTCTAAATCTCTCATTAAATATAAAGAAAGGCCAACTTTAGATGGAAAACTCACACACACTTTTTAAAATATCTTTTACTGACAGTGTTTGTTCCCCCATTCCTGAGGGTCAGCTAGAATTTGATACCCAGGAAGGAGGATCATGAAGTGAAAATCCAAGTAACATAAAACGATCAACCTGTGGAAACTCCCTGAAACCAAGTATGAGAAACAGACTGTCCCAGTTCAATTGGCTAATTCTAATTTAACCAGATTCCTCAGCCAAAGAGTTTCCTTGCTTCATAAGCATTGGTATTGAGCTAATAGGGAAGACATAATGTAGCATATTTTGGTTTTCCAATTTGACCCCTACAGAATCTTAATTAAGGATATTGCAAATTCTATATACAACAATCATTCTGCAGTTAATTGCCAAAATATTTGTCTCATGCATGTCTGGATCCAATGGTGACCAGTGATTCTTGTAGACCACACTACCAATTGTAGTTGGTCATTTTCTTTTCTGGGAGCTTAAGTATTTTACTTTTAATCTTTTACTCTACCATTTTCTGCCAATATGTATTTATGGAAGTGCTTATTTCTATTTTATTTTGAAGTCTTTCTCTTGAAGTAGCTACCTATTAAAATAATTAGAAAAAGCTTATACTTTTTGCTATCCTTTTGATAATGGTCTTTTGGGATTTTGAGAGCCATTATGCTTTAATAGCTTGTCACAGAGGAAAACTGAAATGATAAAAGGAATTTAGATGAGCAGAACTGACGTGTATCCAAAACTTGAGAGCAGTTACTGAAAGTTCAGATTGGAATCCTATTTTAGCTCACTTGTGGTCTTTATTATCTGTCATTCATTTCACAAAGAAGAAGCCTTGAATATCTTACCCCCTCACTTTTTCTTGTTTTTATGCAAAAAAAAGTGTGTTGCAGGAATACCTGCACTCTCTTATGACAGGACATGCATAAAATTGCATTGAAGAATCTAGCCAAGAAAGAGCATCTAAATCAATGCTTGTGATTTCGCAAATGTTCTCCTTCAAATGGTAGGGAAGGTCAGATATTTTAGTTCCCACTAAGATTAATATTATTTAAATGAATACTACCCTACCTTGAATTCTGTGGCCACATGAATCATCCTAATTTTGATAATTAGCAATGCTGGGTAAGAACAGAATGAATGCTGATCAATGATTTGGTATTACTGCTACTCCTGATTGACTTTAATCTGAGCCAAGAAACCCTGTTATATCATGCTTCAGAGTGCCACCCACATAAAATGGGTTTACAGACAGGTCTGTACTCATTCATCCATACTTTTTTTTTTTTTTAAGATTTATTTATACATACAGAACTGGGGTACAAGCCAGAGGTGCAGGGGCAGTGAGGGGATTTACCAGAGACAGAGTGGGTACAGGACAGGCAGATAGATGAAATACACTGCTGAGGGGAGCAGCAGGTGGGTCAGGAGAGGTCTGCCACGCCATGTGGGTCAGCTCTGGGACAGGGGATTGAACTTGTGAGGTGGCTGTGGCTAGCTTTGTAGTGTTGTGGTTTAACCTGTTTTGCTATCAGGGAGGGCCCCCAACCATACTTTTTTTTTTTTAATATTATAGTTTATTTTTACATCATATTGTGCCTTTTCCACCTCAGTTGTAATCCCCTTGGGCTTCCCATCACCAAGTCATCGTGTGCCATAGTCCAGTGCACTTCCCTCCCCCCACCATTTTTTATTCCATTCCCCATTCCACCCCCGTAAAATATCTCTGGTATATATAAAGAGCAATAAACATGGGGGTGCAGGTGTCTTTTTGAATCAGTGTTTTTGTGTCTTTTGGGTAGATACCTAGGAGTGGGATTGCTAGGTCATGTGGAAGCTCCATTTTTAGCAGTTTGCATTCCCACCAGCAGTGCAGGAGAGTTCCATTTTCTCCACATCCTCGTCAACATTTGTTGTTGCTAGTTGTTTGAAGATGTGCCATTTGCACTGGGGTGAGGTGGTATCTCATTGTGGTTTTAATTTGCATCTCCCTATTACAAGTGATGTTGAACACTTTTTCATATGCTTGTTGGCCATCTGCATTTCTCTTTGGAGAGTGTCTTTTTAGCTCTTCTGCCCATTTTTTGATGGGGTTGTTTATTTTTGTTGCGTTTTATCAGATTTTTGTTTATCTTTGTGATCAATACTTTATCGCTAGTTTTGTGTGAGAAAATTTTTTCCCAAGCAGTGGGCTGTCTGTTTGTTTTTTGTAATACATCCATGCTTTTAAATGAACAAATGGGTGACTTAAAATGTACTTCAAAGGAAGTACATTTTAAGCTTTTAAGAATAAAATCGTAAAATTCTAGGTTTGATCAATATTTTAAAATATTTTTCTTTCGTGAGTAAATTCATGTTTGGCTATATTTTTGTTGTCATGTGTTCTTTATCTTCTTTTATTTGTTTGTTTGTTTGTTTTCTGTGACCTGTAATGAAACAAGCACATTTGCTTTTTTTACCGAACATAGCTTGCCTTTAGGTTAAAAGTTTAACAAATATAAAGCTTTCAAAGATCAGAATAGCATCCAAAATTTAGAAAAACTAGGACTCAAGCTAAATATTTTCCCCTTCTGTTTCACTTATTTCTTATCTTTTAATTTGCTCTCATTCACTTGTAGTTATGAAATATTCCCCTTGGTTTCCTTTATTCCTATGTAGTAAACAAATATTTTTTCAGATTTATAGTATGTGACAAATTATATTGCAATATACTTAATGTATACAATGTGATGATTTAATTTATGTATATATTGTAAAATGATTCCTACTATCAAGTTAATTTACACTTTCTATCACCTTATGTATTTTGATGAGAATCCTTTAAGTAATATAGAGTTATAACTATAGTTACCCTGTTTTACATTAGCTTCTCAGATCTCCTTCCTCTTATAACAGGTCTTAACATCTACTTCTTACATCTCTTCTCCCCCACCCTTTCCACCCTCTTCTCCTGCCTGGTAACTGCCATCCTGATCTTTCTACATGCTCAAATTTCTTTTTTTCTTTTTTTAAGATTCTACACATAAGTGATACCATACAGTATTGTCTTTTTCTGTCTGGCTTATTCCTTATAGGGTATAATGCTATCCAAGTTCATCCATGTCAAAAATGACAGGATTTCCTTCCCTTTTAAAGTTGAAAAATAGATACATTTGAAAGCCTGTTAGTTAAATGCCAGACTGGGCAGATTCTAGGGAAAATCTGGGGACAAGAATATCTCTCTTTGTTTTTTTTCATGGATCTTATGTTCTAAATTTCAATAGATAAACTGGTTTATTTCTCTAAAAGTTTGCATAGTTGGGACACTTTAAAACAGCAAACTAAAAAGACAGGGTAAGAACTTGGGGTTGGGGCTTGGGGGCACAGAGAACAAATAATTAACAATTTGGATATTAAAGGAACATGTGATCTCTAAAGACAAAGTATTTTATAGTATTTCTACAAATTAGGAATATTCTCTGGGTAACAACTTATTCTGTAATGCATAAAGCTTCACATAATAGTATAAGGGTTATTTGATAAGGTAAAATGCTTTAATTTTATTGAGTGCTTTTTAAATACTGTTTCAATTTTAGACTCATAAATAGAAAAAAAAGAAAATTTCCAAGAGTCGCTTTGGTATACTAAGGTAGATTCTTCTGCAAGTGACATCTAGATAAACTTGCAATGATGCTAAATTGTATAAGTGATACCATTATAAAATGTTTGCCACATTTTGCAAAGATGTACTTTCTTACATACAGTCCAGATTTCCAAAATACCCCATCAGTTGATTAGTAAAGCTCTTATTTGTGAGATGTGACTGTATGTGAAACTAGTCATCAACTTAATGATTTATTAACAACCAGTTTTTCCACTAGGCAAATATATGGGATGCTGTTTCAAAATATATAAGTTTTGTTGAAATCTAATATATTTTAATACCATCCTCTTAAATATATGTTATTGTTTCTCGTGAGATTAGAGTACAACAGTTGTGTCTAAGTTGTTGGTTAGCTAGGTGAAAGGTGAATACAATTATAATAAAGGAAAATTCACTGTGTGCGTATTACATTTTATTGGAGATTTTAAAAAGTGTCTTTCCTGACTTTTTATAGATTTCTAGTGGTGCACTTAGGCTTTTTTTTAAGATTTATTTATTTGTACATACAGAACTGGGGTACAGGGGTGGTGAGAGGCTTCACCAGAGACAGAGTAGGGAGCAGAACAGGCAAATCTATGAAGTGCATTGCTAAGGGGAGCAGCGGACGGGTCAGAAGAGGTCTGCCACGCCATGTGGTCACCTCCAGGGCAGGTGGGAATCGAACTCACGAGGAAGTGGCTTTAGCTTCTCAGTGCAGTGCTTTAACCCGCTGCGCCACCAGGGAGGGCCACTTAGGCTATTTTTACTGTAAAAAATTTCTTTTTCTTGCAGTTAATATCTCAATATCTAATGATACCACATTGGCTCCAGAACATTTGCCAAGTATTTCTTCTACTGACACGGTAAGTGACTTGTATTTCTGGATACTCATATTATACATTGTAATGATAATACATATATGGTGTCTCCTGTCACTTAGCAATCCTAACATGAATACATACTTAATAATCAGTAATAGAACAATAGAAAAACATTGTTCTTGCTTATTAGTTTTCTCCTTTTCCTTCTTTTTTTTTTTTTAAAGCTAAAGTCTTCATTGACTTCTACAACGTATTTTTGAACCTTCTTAGCAATTTAATTGTGTAGCCCTTTAATTGTCACCTTGAAATACTTCCACAAGGGAATGTGAGAGAAGTTGAAAAACAAGAGCTTGGTATCCTCTCTCTGTTTTTGGTATGATTAAGAATTCTCCTGCCTACTGAATTGTGCTGTGTTCTCTTTGCTCAGGGTGATTGTGGCAGGACATTTCCCCTGTCACTTAGAAAGACCGTGCCTCTGTCACATGATATCCTTTCCCATGGCTTGTAACCAAGGATCTTTAAGGGAGTGGAACTAAGCTTTAAAAATGAGCTGTTTTGCATGGAAGGTCACACACTGGAAGGAGACTTTTGTGTTAGAGAAAAAGGAAAAGTGCTGTTTCAGACATCCAATTGTGCTCACTCTACACTGGATATGGAATCTTACCAAAGAATATCAATCTCTCAGTTGTAAAGACAGAAACCATAATACCTTGTGTTGATAGAGTGCCCATCTCTCAGGAGACCAGAACACTTCAGCGGTTATTATATAATGAGTGCCCACAACATCGCTTTCAAAGATGTTTTTTATATTTCCTGGACAACTCTCACTTGACCCTTTTTCTCTCTCATTTTTATATTTTGCAGCTCTCTTGACTTTTTTTTCTTACTATTAAAGGTTCACTGACTTTTCAAACTTTGCATCTCATATTCACTTCTTTCTGATTTTTATTTTGATTTTGTGTGTAAAAGAGATTATTTGCTTATTTCTATATATGTTTATATATATGCAGGTATATATATGTATTCTCCTTATATATGTGTACATATGTATTTTCCTTAGGCACTCTCCTTACACTAGGCCGCACTATCTCACAGAGATCATAAAGAGAAGACGTTGAAATCAACTACTTTGGACAGACCATTCTGTCTGCTCAATCATGAACCTTTCCTAGGACACACAGTCAACAGGACTTAATTTCCTTCTTTTCAGTTCAGCCATAATTAGATCATGCAAGAAGGTGCTGTAAAAGTGACAAGCTGCCCCTGGGCACTGGCGAGACCCACTCTAAGGGCCCCTGGGAATATCCTGTCAGGGGAAAGAAGGCCTCTCCAGCTCAGCTTTATTGGCAAGAAGACAAGCTTTCTTCTTCCTAGGGGTATGGGTATTTTCAAGAGAAAAGAACAGGAAAAACAGGGCATTAGGTAGAGATTAGAAGCCTATAATAATCTTATCAAGATAAAGGGCAAGTTTTCATTTCCATTTATGGTTGGAATCATTGTCATTATTTCTTCTAACTTTCGCAAGTTTTGTGTAGATTTCTTCCAGGGTTTATAACTTCAACCTACAAACAGTGCTTTAAAAGGTCCCTGTATAGCTTTGAGACTAGTCACAGATTGTCTACAGTATATCTAAATGATAATCAGTTAGATCTGCTTGCTTCCATTTATCCACCCTGAGGGAGAGACCAGTATCTTCTGAGGTGATTGAATGGATCAGTTAATATTTACTATTCACATTAGATTACCTTTTTTTTTAATTAAAATGAGGCATGCCTTGAAATGCACAGTTCTGGAACTGAATCTTGACAAATCTATACACTTACACACTACCACTGAAACAAAATATAGAGCATTTCCATCATCCCAGAAAATGCATATAATTCTCTGTATCTTATTTTATGTGCCAGCTTGCTGAGTCTTGGAAGATCTTTCTTTTCCTAACTGTTCCTCTGCTGGCCTTTAAAGACCAGGTGCCTTGCCCCTTTTAGAAATCCTGAATGCCTCAGAGGGGTTTCCCTCTGCTCTCCTCTTCTGGCTCTCACCTTCGGAAAGTGGCCTCTGACATTTGAGCGTGTATAGGGCAGGGGTGGGGAGTGTTTCTCATCTCTCTTTTCTAGCCTCCAGCTTTTTATATACTACCTGTGCACACAGCGGAGACCAAGAGAGTATTATGGTGAGAGCAGGCTCAATCTAGGCTAAGGCAATTCTAATCTGTCACCTACAGTATTAAAAATGCATTGAAAATTTGGCTTTTTCCCCCTCATCTCCATCTACTCTGGATTTATCTCCCACCTGCTGCTCTGTCAGACATGAGACATCCATGAATCTCTCCTTTTCCCCGAAGTTTTTGTAATTTTATGGAAGTTGGTTATAGGTTACTTTGTAGTATCATCTTTCTGGTAGATATTTTTTAAACCATGATTTTATAATTTATCCAGCTTACCTGGTTCTTATATTGTGAATGACAGTTTCCTGCAACTTTTTATAGTTTAGTAATAAGCAGATCAGACAACTAATGCTCAAATGCATCTTGTAGGTGATAAAAATTGCAGATTACTGCAAAATCTGACTTACCCATTGCTGAGGAAAAATCTAAATGAGTATGTTAACTACTACTCAATCTTAAAAATTTTATTAGTAGTAGCATTACCCTAATATTTTTTAAAAGTCACACATCTTACTATTCAATACTTAAAGCATTGTAAAATGTGATTTTTATTTGTTTGTTTACTATATTACCTAGTAAATCATATTCTGTCTACATGGAGATGCTATTGATTATTGGATAAAGAACAATAGTCTCATAAATTTTCCTTGATAGCTATGTGGAAGCAAAAGTGCTTTGATTTGATTTACCTGCAAGATGGTTCTACAAGTTAACATTATTTTCATGATTCTACAAATTTACCTTTAGGGTGATTCTACAAATTAACATTATTTTCATGGGAAGGGAATGTCATATTAATCTTGTGCATAGATGCTTATGATTTTCTCCCATAGAGAAAGTCAACTTAAAAAAAAATCTCTCCTTATATTTCCTTTAAAATTACATAGTTTAACTTCTGAAAATACTATGGAAATTTTCAAACATATCCTGAAAGAGAGGACAGTGAAACGAAACCCTTCATACATCTCACTTAGCTTCAATGACTGCCAATACATCCTCTTTCATATGTTCCCCACTTTTTCCTTTGGGGAGGATGCTATAGTATTTCAAAATTTAAGATGAATTTTTTGTATAAGATTGAATCATGGGCCCTTCCTGGTGGTGCATCCGGTTAAAGCACAGCACTAAGAAGCTTAAGCCACTTCCTCATGAGTTCGATCCCTGCCTACCCTTCAGGTGACCCACATGGCCTGGCAGACCTCTCCTGACCCGCCTGCTGCTCCCCTCAGCAGTGTATTTCAGTACATCTGCCTGTTCTGCTCCCCACTATCTCTGGTGATTCCTCTCAAACCCCTCCCCCCCTCACACACACACACCTCTGGGCAGTTCTTATATGCATAAATAAATACATTTTTAAAAAATAATGAAAATATGAGGATGTGTATAGAGGTGAAAGACTCTTTCTTGTCACTCTAGCAGCATCCATCAGGTCAGTCACGATGGGTGCATACAGTATATCCAGGAACAATGCAGCCAGAAGCATTCTGATTGTTACAGGGCACCCCAGTGTGAATTTGGCGTCCTCATCCGCACACCTAAGATTCAATCGTATTATGGACACGCATGAAAAGGTTCAATAATGGATTTATTTGCAAGGAGAAAGGTAAAGGAACAATCCAGGAAAAAAGGGAGAGAAATACAAGTTAATTAGAATCTCCTACCAGTTCTGCTGACTTGGACTCCACCGGCACGCTGAAAACCGATCGAGAGCCAAACGACCAGCTGCAAACCACCAGGCCAAGAGACCCCAGGGCACATATGTCCGGTTTTATCCCAACCTGGCTGCTTAGCTCCGCCCTCACGTCCCAGCCTGCTTCTCCTTGTTTTGGATGGGATTAGTAGTTCCAGTATCTGGAGTGGGGGCTGAGTCCATGAAACCTGTACCTGTTACATGACAACATGCATTTTCTTCTCAGTGCTCTGTACCACCAACTCTAGCACTCCTCAAGCTCCCACCGTCACCCTGCTGACCCAATAAAATGCACTGACTAGGATGCACAACCAGGCAAAGTTTGCCCATCTATCATATTCATGTGTTCTGTTGTGGTCACAAACCTCCAATTCCTAAAGGTGTAATATAAGATGTGTCTATCAGGGTGTTAACCAACTAATGTTTTCTCAGAACCTTCATTCTATTGTGCTGGAGCAAACTAGACACCAGTGTAGAAAGTCCTCAGTTTATATGGGTTCGTGAATATTCCAAATTCTGAGATTTTCCTCATTGATATATTCCATAAAGCTATCAGAAGAAATCCTGATACCCAGTGGATGACCAAATCAGCCCGGGAGCTGTGAGGGTGGACAGCTGAGGCTGTGTAGGCTTAGGGAGGGTAATGAGTTTCATCATACTTTTGGTGGTTCTTACTGTGCAGCTTGGAGAAAGCACAGTACTCCTCAGCTCTACTGTTAGCACTAGTTAAAAGTGGTGTTTGTAAAATTCTGACCTAATGAACCATTTAGGGCAGTCACAAAAAAAACCTAAATATAGGATATAGTATAACCACACTATTGAATACTATTCAGCCATAGGAAAGACCAAAGGTTGCCATTTATGACAAAATGGAAGGCACTGGAGCAAATTATGTGAAGTCAAGCAAGTCAGTGACAAAGACAGATACTGGACGTTTACATACCAGACAATTTGACGAAACAAAACACAAGTCCAGCAGACATCGGTAAACAAAGAGGTTTTTGAGGTTAAAAGAGGGTGGAAGAGCATCAAAGGGATAATATAAGAGTTGCTGATGGGGGGAAAAAAAAGGAGCAGAAAAAAAAAAGGAACAAATCCTTTGGTATACATTCTACTTCTAAGATTTACAAACAAAGCCCCTAATACAAACAGGGTATTTCTGTTGAAAATGAGATTTTAAAAAAATTGTTTGAAATTTCTTTTCATGAGATTGACCTCAGTTAAGAGTCTTGCAACTTGGTCTCATTTCCTTAAAAACTTTTTTCTTACTACCCAGTAACAGTTTGCTTTGACCCTGGTCCATTTAGTTCCCCCCCCATGTTGAGCAGTAAGTTAAGTTTTGAATAAAGGATTTGGATGAGTGAATGAAGCATTATTTGTCCAGAATCAAGCATTGTTGCTCGAATGTTTCCCTATTCTGTGGCTTACCCTCCTGTTTCTGCCAGTACAGAAAAAAGTACAGATCCAAAGTTTATCATTTTTATTCCCCTATCCTTTGGCTTTGTTCCTTTCCCTGTTGTTCTTTTGTTTGTTTGCTTTCCTACCACTTTTTCCCCTATTTTTTGAATAGTTCTACAAGGACCAGTCCCTCTACTCAAGACTTAACTTAAATTTTGTTTTTTCTTTGCTCAAGGGATTTGATTAGTTCCTCTTCTGATCCTAATCTCAGTATCATTCATTTTGACACTTTCTTTCACTGCCTGCATTATCATTTAAGTGGACATTTTTTCTCTTTTTAAATTGGTTTTGTCTTATTCTTTTTAACAGCTCCTTGGACTTTTAGTTCATCCATGAGGTGGAAGCCCAGTGCATTTTCCTGTCTTCTTTCATTGCTATTTTTCTGCTTTCTAGATGTTATTGTTAAGCATGATTGCCTATATATAATTAAAATAACTATCACTGGATAGTTATTAAAAAAAAATCAAACCAACTCAGTTATATCTGAATTTCAAATAATAATGAAAAACTTTGGTAGTAAATGTCCTATATGCTGATAGGATATACATCTACTAAAAATGTGTAGAGGTTAAGATAGAGCGCTATTACTGCCATGGCCTGAGTTCAATTCCTGGCCAGTGATCGGACCCACATGGCACAGCAGACCTCTCTTGTCTGCCACTGCTCCTCTCAGCAGTGTATTTCAGTAGATCGATATGTTCTGCTCCCCACTCTTTTTTGGTGAATCCTCTCACCCTCCACACCTCTGGCCTATACCCCAGTTCTTGTATGCAGAAATACATAAAGAAAAATCAATCTTAATAAAAATAGATAAATTGGAAAGCATCTTACTTGAATATGTAAAATATTCTAGATTCTGATGAAAGAGTCCTTTAATGGGTAATGGACCATTGTGGTAGACTGTGGGAGATTTGGTGGTGGTGCCTCACAGTGGAGAGGCCTGATGAAGACCCTAGTGTTACCAATTAAAAAAATAAATTTTCTAAAAGGAAGATTTCACTCATTTACTTCAACTAAGATTTCTATGGTTCCCTTTGTATTCTAACTTGAATTCTGCCACTTCTTACTCTTCTCTTCTTTTTTTCTTATTTTATGGTGAGGCACGTCCCCTTGGCCAGCAGACTCCATATTTTTGTCATTTCTAGCTTTTACTTTTTCTGGTACATCAGTTTCCCAAATCCTAGTCAATCTCTCTGTCTCTTAACATTTCACTGTTCTCCATTCTTGTTTTCCCAACACCTCCTTCCTCCAGCCCTGTAACTGGAGTGTTCATCATTTATCACAAACACTGCAAAAGCCCTCATCAGCCCTAAAGAACTTGTCTTGAACTCATAATGCTCATATTTTCTGTCCTACCCTTTTGTTACTCTATTTCTTAATCTGGAATTGCAGTTTCAATATTTTCACTATCACTTCTTGAACTTACTGAATGTGGATTTTCTTTTTGACTACATCTTCAAGAAATTACCAAAGATTTTCTAGTTAAAAACTTAAAAAAAAAAAAAAAGGCATGAACAGACATCACTTAGTCTTCACCCTTCATTTCTCTGCAATGCTAGGAACTTTTCACTCTGCCACAGACATATTGCCAAATTCTCCTCTTTATAGTTCCACTTTGAACATTCTCATTTCATTCCTCACTTTATCCAAAATTGTGTATTTTCATAGTTTGATTTGTTATCTTCACTTTTTTTGAGGGTATCCTAGATGCTTTATACTCTTTTCATTCTGTGCTTTTCCCTTTACAGTTTTATTAAATCTAATTACTCCCACAGTCAGCTCTTTTCAGTGCACTGCTAAGTTCATCTCTCCAAACTTGACATCTCTTCTAAGTCCAGGTCTCTAGACACATTACATCCCTCTCTGAGCATTTCTGCCCTGTAATACTAATGGTTTCTTTGGTGGGAGTTACAGTGTTTTGACAATTGCAGTGGAAAGTTATAGACATCATCACGCATATAATGTGTCTGAGCTTATGTTCCTGTTTGTTTCAAATTCTGACTTAAATATTCAAGTGCTATGCGACACAATTTTGCATAGGAAATAAAGATGAAAGATTTTAGAGAAGGTCTTTATTCCTTGTAAGGAATAAAGGAATGAAACAGTGAGATAAAAATCTTCTGTATTAAGACAAAAGGAGACAATGTTCACTTGAACCAGAGTGGTAGCAGAATTTATAGGTGAGATATGGTCCCATTTTAGGTGTATTTTGATATAAAGTCTTTACCAAAATGTGATCTGTGACAGTGACTTCAAGGTTCTCTAAAAATCTGGAAGGATGAAGTTGTGATTAAGCGGATTTTAGGAGGAAGATTAGGAGTTAGTTTTGAATTTACTTTGGAGATTCAAGTAGGGATGTAGAGTGGTAAGAATTATAACATGATTGATCTGCCTTTGAATTGGAAATCCTTGATGATGAATTAACAAATTATTATTATTCTTATAAGAATGAATTTGTTGTTATAATAAATGATCATGATGGAAATGTGGTTGAAATACACAGAGAAGGTCACATTATAAGCACAGAATTATCTCATGAAAGCGGTACTTCTTAAACTTCTCTGAACACTGCCTCCTATGATTGCTATTCCTAGATGAATGGATTTGCTCACAAGGTTTAACATGATACTTTATGATTCAGTGGACCTCAGAAGCAAAATATGACTTTTACCCAAATGTATTTCTCATATCTAACAAAATATGCTAGTGTAAAATTATATAAGTTGGTATCTGTGGTGATTAAATTTTCAGCTAATTATCTCTCACCTTCACTTGCATATTTACATATACACAACACTAATAGATGATTGCCTTAATGTTTAATGTGTAATATGGATCCTGAAGTCTACTATACTAACCTTCATTAACTTAGCTTACTTTGGAATATTGAGACTTAAATGACACAAATAATGTTGATGTCTTTTCAGTAATATTTAAATAGAATTATTTATATGCTAGAATTTGAATTTTATAAAACTGAGAATTTACGTATCAATATATGTACTGCAATCTATACATGCTGCATGAAAGTTTTCATACTTAAGCCCTTAGTGAAAAATGGTAGTTGAAGCCTAAATTTTCTGTTCAGTGGTACAGAAACCATCTGAGGCTTACAAAATAGTGATATTCATGTGTTTAGTTGACGTAAGCTAAAAAATACATTTGTATTTTTTTAAAGATTTATTTATTTATGCATACAGAACTGGGGTATAAGCTAGAGGTGCAGGGGTGGTGAGAGGGTTCACCAGAGACAGAGTGGGGAGCAAAACAGGCAGATTGATGAAGTATACTGCTGAGGGGAGCAAACGGCGAGTCACCTCCCGGCCAGGGCTGAGAGCTCGGGATCGAACTCACACTGAAGTGGCTGCCACTAGCTTGCAGTACTGCATCCTAACTGTTGTGTCACCACGGAGGGCCCATTTGTGTCTTTTTAACCTCAACTTGAATCACTGTATGAAAATCAATAAAACTGCCTGATGGGGTTATTTAATGTTCTTACCTCTAGGGGGACCTTTCATATATAGAAGCATTCTGCTGATATTAAAATGCTGAAGTGAAATTATGGTAAATTTTTGCTGATTTTAAAACAAAGAAATCTGTTACCTATTATGACCTCTAAACTTTAAATGTATTCTGCTAAAAACATTCACATGTGGGAATCTAAAAAAACAAAGCAAGACATGATTAATCACCTCTAAGAAGCAGAGTTTGATAAAAGTATAATTATGCAATTCAGCTGTTTGCAAGTAGAAGCTAATGTAGAAAAAATTCTTCAAGGATAGATGTAGAGTTTATTTTTTAATTTGCTATCTAAGCACTTAACATTTTGGATTCTATAAAAGTATGAACTCTTTCTGACCATAGGATTCGTGTGTGTGTGTGTGTGTGTGTGTGTGTGTGTGTGATCTTTTATAATTAGAAGTGTGATACAGAATTCTTAACCTCCAAATGACAGGAAAAATGTACCTTTCATTTATTTATGAGATATTCTCAAATAATTGTTCTGTTGGTGCACAACGTACCCATTAGTCCCAGACCCCAGAGAAAGTCTATTCTTGTGGTAGCATCTGATTCAGTATCTGGAGAGTCTGCTGCCTAGTTGACAGACTTTTTCACTGTGTGCCTCATGTGGCAGAGGGACCAAGGAGCTCTCTGGGGTCTCTTTTATAATGACTCTAATACCACTTATGAAGACTTTACCCTCATGGCTCAGTCACATTCCAAAGGCCTACCCCCAAATACCCTTACCCTGGGTATTAGGTTTCAACATATCAATTTTAAGGGAACCCAGATATTCAGTCTGTAGCCTCCCTCTAGTGTTGGTCAGTAATTGGCTGTAAGGAGGCATTAAATTTCACATGAGGTAGCTACTTTTGGCTGAAAGCCGATTAACAACTAAAACTCAGAGCAGCTGGTGGATGGGTGAATTTGCCCTGTCCAGTATGCTCAAAAAAAGGGTTCTCCTGAATATTAGAAACAGAATATAGGAAGAGGAAGAGTTGCTGCCAAGAAGCACACCATGGATATGACGATAATTCATGAGACAGAAGAAAAATCTGAAAATCAATCTATGGCACAATTAATCATGTGCCGTAGAAATGAGTACCCTAAAGATGACAACCCCTAAAGTCATCAGATACTGTATATTTCAGTCACTACAATCAGTGAAGCCAAAAGAAAAACACTGGATTTCATTAGGATTTGCCATTGAAAAAGCAGAGACTCAATATTTTTATAGTTTAATTTTCTTAAGTCACCAATCATTAGTTGTTTAGAAATAATTAGCTCTTTCTTGAGGGTATGGGGTAAATGAGTAATTAATGGTGTCATCTGCTCAAAGGATGAGAAGATATGCAATACAAACGTAAGTACTTTTTAAACAACAAAGGTGTTTCAGATCCTGAGTATTAGGATATTATTATGTCTCAATTTACTTTCAGGAGGTTGACAGGAAAGAAGGAATTTGCGGTTTATTTCTGTTGAACAAATGGGTGATTGTAGGGCTGTGGCTCAACAAGGTAACAGATTGCATCATTCTTACTATATTTTCAATAATTGCTAGTCTCCTTCCACACTTACCTGTTATTTTATTTGCACTTTATCAGGTTTCACCCTTCAGTGGTCGCTCTAGTTTTACAGAAACTTTTAACATAATCCATATATATGCCATCAATTTTCAAAAGCGTCTATTGATGTGCCAGTGTGCTTTAAAAAACTTTTTAAAATTTTTTTTCTTTTTTCTTCAGTACCATAATGCTACCCTTGACTGGGCACTTTTGTCAACGAAGGAGTGTTTGAAATATGGAGGAAAGCTCGTGGGAAACAACTGCGATTTTGTTCCTGATATCTCACTTATGTCTTTCATCCTCTTCTTGGGCACTTACACCTCTTCTATGGCTCTGAAAAAGTTCAAAACTAGTCGTTATTTTCCAACCACAGTAAGTACTGGAGCTTAAAATAATTCTCATTGAATTTATACTACATCAACAATAATAAGATTTTACAAAATGAAAAAGTCACCTTCGGTTCAACCTTTCTAGTATAATTGTGTGCATTTTAGAAATTACTTTCTGGTCTTTGTCCATGTGCATACATATTTTAACATTAATTACAACCCGGCTTTGAAAACCTTCTAAAGATTTTGCTTACATAATTCTGTCGTAATTCTGAGTGTACCAGGGAAAATGCATGCATATTATCTAAAATGCATGAATGAAAAAAAGAACTTTCAATCCATAGTTTTTAAGTACATAAGCAAAAATTGTTTATATTAATTGGGGTTCTTGTTCATCAGCTGTACATGAGTAACTAAGTTGAATTATGGGCTGTGGGAGTAAACCTGAACTGTGTTATTACACAAGTATTGTAAGATCTGAGCAGCATCTGAGCCGAACTTTCCTTCCCATAATGATAAATGCTAGTGTATGGAAAAACAGATAATTGAGCTGGGTAGTGCAGACATCCTGTCTCCCTTTAATATGCTTGGGTGAACTTAAAGTCAAAACTGTGGTTCATGCAAAGACTACAAGATAAGAACAACATTTAGCTAATGGCATTTTGTGTTTTCTTACCTGTAGAATGAAACTAAGATAATCCTTGGCTTTACCATTCCATTTTCAGTGTTTAGGATTTCAGTATTTCATAGGTAATCTTGAATCTATTTGATGTTTATCTGTGATCTGTTTTAGACAAGAAGATTCTCATGAAATCTCACTTCATGTGTTTTGTGTAGAAATAGAACTTAGAGGACACACAATGCAGTTGATAAGATTCCTTTTTCCAATTCCTGGGAAGTGAAACTTAAAATTAGTATATTAACTTTCATACAGGAATTTGTTGACTATGATTCTTCCTGTAAAATTATAAATAAAGGCTGTATATTGTCCAACTCTATTTGGCTGTTATAAAACCCCACTATCTGGGTGGCTTATAAACCTTTATTTCTCACAGTTCTGAATCCTCGAAAGTACAAGATTGTTTACAATGTGGTCAGCAGTGGTTTCTTTTATTTTGAGCTTTAACAAATTCAGTTTAGGAAGATGGTGAAGGGGTAAGGAGTTGTCATTTCTTGCCAGTGGCATAAAACTAAAGAGGTAGGACAAAGTGATGATAGCCTGGCAGAGGCTGAAGGCACTAAGATGAAGAGAGCACTGGGTGGCCTCGAACTAAGTTCTCAGCAGCATCCGGTGGGTGCTCAGTATTTTGTGGGGGGTGGGGAGCACCTCTAACAGCTCAATAGCCAATAGGGGTTCAGGGCTCCAATTTAGGGTTAGGACCAGTAGCTTCCTGATCACCACTAATAAACCCTGTCCCCTGTGGCTTTCTAGTGCTGCCCCTGTTTCTTCTCACCCCATCTCTCCAGTGACTTCAGTTCTTCTTATACTTTTGTAACCAATGACTACCATTAAAATCTTTCTGGCCTGAAATATGTAGAGTGTTTTCTCTTTCTGCTTGGCCACTGAGTGGTACAACCTGAAGCAGAAATTATATACACAGTCTCTGGAAGACATTTAAAAGACCAATGTTCTTACTTGCATGAAGTAGGTTGTTTTTCTTGTGGAAAGGGAGCAAAATATGTTTTGCATGTTGTTTCCTTCATATCTGAGGCAGACTCTATACATCATGCAAGTAACTGGCAAAGATTTGCTAATTCAGAACCAAGTTTTTTTATGGCATCATAATGCTGCTATAAAGAATCTTAATTGTTGGATGACAGCTATAATGTGTAGCTCACAATTTTAACAGCTTAATAAATATGGTCAGTTAATTGCAGACTCCAAGCTTCATCATATCCAGCACCTTTTCACTGTGTTGAAGAGTGGTAGAAAAGCTTGGGATCTCTGTAAAAACACTAATTCCATTATAAAGGCTCCACCTTCATGACCCAAGTACCTCCCAATGTCCCACCCCCTGTCATCATTTTCTTAGTTAGGATATCAACATAGGGATTTGGCAAGGGGGGAAGACATAACATACAGAGAATAACAATAATAAACTATCTCAAACTTGCTGGCCCATGGAATAAAAAATGTCTGCAAAGTTAAGTGCAGAAAGAAACATTCAACCTAATTAGCCTAAGCTTGACATCACAAAATAGTGGTTCACATGCAAAGTTAAGTGCAGAAAGAAACATTCAACCTAATTAGCCTAAACTTGACATCACAAAACAGTGGTTCACATGCAGCATTTGTTTAGTGCATAGCGTATAAATGTACACACATACACACTTGAACCTTAGGTGAAACCTGTACTTTGCAAGTAGTTATTATCTTTATAGCTCTCTTTGGGCTAAAATTTGAATACTTCAAACATTCAGATTAACTGCTTATCTTACAGTTTGAGCTTGTAGTACTAACTCTCACACTGGGAAGTGTGCTTATTTCATACATCCCCTCAGTGACTTGAGTTCTGTGTATGACAGAACTGGCAAAGGTGTTTGAGTATAATTTCTTCCTGTTTATTCAGAGTTCTCCTTATTAATTCATTGGATATCATTTTTTGTTTGTTTTGGACTCATGTTTGGATTGGTCACATTTTTAAATTTGCTCTTGATGAAGTCTGATATTATTGAGGCAATTATATGGAAAATTTGTGAACACTTATAAATTATCATTTGCAAAATAAACTCATTTTAACATTAAGATGAACAGTTATTTTTAACTGCCCATGTAGACTTCACCTTTTTTCCAGCAGTTATTCTCGTGTTGACTTAGAGAATTTTTTCCTATTTTAAGAGTCCAACTAGGTAATTTCTCAGTCAGTAAGAAACACTGTTGAGGAAGTATTGAATACTGAAAAATAGAATAATGTTTGCATTCTGGTTACAATTCCTGTTAAGAAAGCTCCCAGAATCGTTTAGAATTGTATATACCTGTCATAAAATAAACAGGGAGAAGATATACCTGATTGCAAAGGAGCAATGTTTAAGTGCATAGGCTTTCAGACTATTATCTCTCACACTTATAGTTAAATAATAGCAGTATAGACATAAATCCATACCTAAATAAATAAAGAGTATAAACACTTTTTTCTCATTGGCCAAAATATGTTCTTATTTAAGTTATTGTTTAGATATATGGTCTTTCTGGGGAACACTAGATAATTTTATAGATTCTCATATGTATATATTATATTTTACAATTAAAATGCAAATTCTTAGGCACTTTCATCGAGACAATAATTGTTGCTGTGGCAATTATCAAACTTCATCATTACTACCTCCTCACGCACACCACTAATTCACAAGAAACCTGTAAAATCTCACAAAGCACACTAAATGTCCAATTCTCCTCTGGAGTGTACAGTCATTTATTTTTTGTCTTTTTTCCCCCTAAACAGTTATGAGTTGCTAGTCAATTAATACTTAAATTACAGGAACACAGGTATATTTCTACTTTATTCCTCACAGCAACAGCACAATGTACACAGTCTATGTCTGTGATACTTGTAGAATTGTGGCAAGCAGCCAAGTAAACATAAGTGCTGCATTTTGTGGAAAGAACACAACTGTAAGATCCCAGAAGCTGTAGCTTCTATTTTTGGCACTGCTATTCACACACAGTGTGCCTTTTTTTGTTTTAATATATATTTATTTATGAAAACAGATCTGGGGTACAGGCCAGAGGTTCAGGGGCGGTGAGAGGATTCACCAGAAACAGAGTGGGGAGCAGAACAGGCTGACTGATGAAGTACACTGCTGAGGGGAGCAGCGGGCCATCAGGAGAGGTCTGCCACGCCATGTGGATCACCTCCAGGATGGGGATCGAACTCATGCTGAAGTGGCTTTAGCTTCTTAGTGCTGTGCTTTAACCTACTGTGCCACCTGGGAGGGCCCACACAGGGTGCCTTTTGATAGATCACTGTGGAGTTTCCTTACCACACCCAAAAATGGGAAGCTCACCTAGATGGTAATTAACAGCCACTTATGCTTGTATGTTATGATTTTAGAATTTTCTGATGCCAACTCCTAAATTAAATAAATTCCCTATATTAAACTAATGTTTATAGCTCTAATCAGGATTGCAAATTTTCAAAAATCATTATCTATTTTGGTGGTAGGTCTGTTACAGCAGCTACTGCCAACCTTTTTCTGTGTATGATGCACAACTATCATATAGCAAATAGAAAATATATTTTTTCTTTATATGACTTTGAAGTGAGGGTAGCCAGTCCAAGGCACCTTACAGGGGTACAGGTGCAGGAACTTATTCTGGGAACCTAGAGACAAATGGGAACCCACTGTAGATCACAGGCCACTACTGAGGGCAGAAAGCATGGTGGAGAGGAACAGGAAATGGACCTAAGTGTGACAAAAGATGTCTCACTCATTTGCCTCGCCAGCTTTTTCTTTATTGAATTAAACTCATCACAATTTCCTCCATTAGCCTGCCCTTCATTATCCTGCTCTCCTTCATATTTGTTCTTCTACTCCTCGAGTTCAGTCCCTTACTAATTATGCCTACCTAGGATTAGATACCTTGCCTGTCTTCATGAAGCCATTACCAGTCCATCAGCACGAGCCTAAAAACATGACTATGGAACTGAGACTTCCAGAGAGCAATATTTCAGGTGGAAAGCAAAAGGAAATGGAAAGAGGGGTTCCTGTGGACTGTGGAGGACTCTGGGTGTCTTGGGGTGGGTGTGATGTAAGAACTACATTTCACGAGGCTCAAACATAACCTCTGAATCATATACAGATCCATTGTTGGATCAATAACAAAATAATATAATAGAAAATTTTAATTAAAACTTTTTTTAAACCAAGTAAGAAAGGCCCTCCCTGGTGGTGCAGCAGGTTAAAGCACTTCACTAAGAAGCCAAAGCCACTTTGCATGAGTTCGATTCCCGCCTGCCCCGGAGGTGACTACGTGAGGTGACCACGTGGCGTGGCAGACCTCTCCTGGCCCACCTGCTGCTCCCCTCAGCAGTGTACTTCGTCGATCTGCCTATTCTGTTCCCCACTCTGTCTCTAGTGAAGCCTGTCACCGCCCCTCAGCCTTTGGCCTGTACCCCAGTTCTGTATGCACAAATAAATCTTTAAAAAAAAAAAAACCAAGTAAGAAAAACAGTGCCTTTGCTGTCTTCAGAAGTTTTGTTGTGTAGTGGGCATTTCTAGAGAGCCCTAACTTCCAGTAGAACATGGGGGAATACCCATCCTCCAGTCACCATCTCCCCTGTTTCCCATTCGTTTTAGAGGGGCTGCATCAATCTGTTATCCCACACAGTTACTGGTCCGTTATATCACCCTCAAGTCTTTCCTTGAAGTCTTTGGGCTTCAACATTTCCTGTAGAAACCTCACAACATAATCCTTGGTCTTTTATGACCGATGGCACAGGGCATTAACATGAAGTGTTCTCCCAGAGTCTTATACCAACAAGTGATTAAACACTTGGGATAAAGATGCCATCACTGCATGTGTGGTGGCAAATGAAAGCTAGGATTATGATTCGTAGATTTCATAAAGCTGTGGAGTCCTCTGAATTAGGTGAAGGGTTTGATACTCTACTACAGTCAAATTCATTGTGGCCAGCTGATGTATATAATTGGCATGAATATGCCTTTGAGGTAGTGTTGCTTAATTTCCTGTTTTTCTGCCTTTTAGAATAAGTAATATTTCTAATCCTTGTGAACTGATATAATGGTAAGATTCTTTTCGTAAATAAACCTGGTTATTATGGTCATTAATTTAACAAAATCAGTAAATTCCATGTAGCATCAACAGCTCTGATACCTTCTGTGCTTTTTTTAGATGACATTTGAGCAGATAATTCTTTAATATATTTTAAATAGATTCTGTATTCTATAATTAGTGTGTCCACTCACTATTGAAAAATTATTGTGTTTCTAATGTGTGTTTTATACAGTAGTAGGGATACAAAGATGAATAATTTATAGGCCTGGCACGTAGTAGAGACTGATATGTGTTTGTCAAATAAGCTAAAGTTTGGGGTTTTCAAAAGAGAATGATTCTCTTCACTCTTTCTGCCCCATTTATATCATTTCTGTCCTGTGAGATCACATGTTGGTGTTTCTTGGAGTGTAAGTTGATGGTAGTTGAGGAAGTGGGTTTGTGAATGAGAAAAAAGTCTAAGGTTGAGGAATTTCAATGAAAATATAATGAGCCTTTTAGTTAGGTGATACATTTAGCTTTTATCCATGTAAAACACAATAAAATCTGGAATTTCACAATTAGCTATACTTTTGGAAACATAATTCTTGGTGGGCATTTTGGCCTTTGACAATTCTACTAAAAATTGGACATATTTAGTTTGTAACACTCTTTAAAAGAATCAGATGATGTCTCCGTTCTGTTTTATTTTTCTCTCAGTAAGTTTCTTGGTGAATGGTAAAAACTGTCAAAGTAAAACAAAGGAATGAATAAGAAATAATGGGTATTATTCAGTGTCTCATTCTAGGGTCAGTGGTATTGGCTGACACGTGACTGGTTTTTGCAGAAGCATCAGACCTCATCCTGCCATTGAAACTTATTCAGAAAATGACTTTGCGTTAGTGGAGTCAGATTTTCAGATTTTTATGCTACTTTATACTAAAGAAAGTAAAATTTAAAGTCAAATTGATTTTACTCAAAGGTCATTTTTTTGTGTCCTGTTTTCTTAAGAATGACAAAGGAATATTTAGTTGTAAATACAACTTGATACATGAAACATTTAACAAAGATGACAAATTATTCCTTTTGTATGGACTTTTAACAGAAAAATAAGTCAGCATGAGTTGAACATTAAAAAAATAAGATTGGAAGCAGTGATTGACCAAAAGTGTTTTGTGAGTACTTTTAATGGTAGCAGAGAAGTCATCTATAGACAGTAGTTGTTTTGACCATTGTAATTCCTTGGTCCTGTATATTTTCATCTCATCTGTCTATCAGAGAAAAGCCACTAACATTGTAATCCATGCATTAACACACAATGGTCCCCTACTTAGTTTCCAGACCATCTAATACATACATATAACTTTACTAATTATTTTAAAAGATTGTCATTTTTGTGCCCTCATATAAATGATAAATTTATATTCCTTTTTCAGCCCCAGAGCCCTTTAACATAATGGGCAATTTAAGGATCAAGTAATTTCAATAAAGGGGCCTTAATCATTGAATTTTAGTTTCAGGGCTTTGAATACCATCCAGTCCAACATTTCCTCCTAGTTACTGATGAGATTCTGTGCCAGCTGCCTGAACGCGCACTGCAGCAGGAACTTATCTCCAAAGGCATTCCTGATAGAGACATTGATACACTTTTCCACACCTCTGTCGTAGGGTCTGCTCTTGCCATCCGAAGCCACACAGAACAAGTTTAGTCTTTCTTTTCTAGGATAAGCTACACATGCCTGAAGACAGTTTTTCCAAACACCATGTTAAGGTCTACCAGCATTTTTTCTCCTCAGTAGTGTGTTTTGTATTTTCCTTTCTGCTTTTCCTTTTCTGGATTGGCTCCAGATTTTCTGTTTTGACTTCAAGTATACTGACCAGATTGGGACAAGGTAACTTCTTATGTGATTTGATCATTAGTTTCTGGTACATAACTCATTCGCTCTTTGTTTTAGCCCCAGTTTTCAGGTAGGGTGGAATAAGCCTGTAATTGCTGGAGTCTCCTCGGCATCTCTGCTGAACCACTTCATTGGAGCCATGTAGTTCCTTCAGTCCCGTGCATACAGACAAAAAGTATTTTTTTGGTAGCTTTCCATTGGAAAGATCTGAGCTCCAACCAGATGAACTGCCCAATCCATTTCCTTCTTTGCACCTCAAACTTTAGAACTTATGGCATCATATTTCTGGTTGCAATCTAATCTCTTTTGTTGAATTCAAATTATATTGAATACCATTGATTCTGAGTACATCGTGTTATGATTGTTGCTATGCTGATATTAATGCCTATTTCATTTATGGCACTTTACATCATTGGCTACTGGGGAGTCAAACTTGAAATTTCTTTGTGCCATTTTGTGATTTTAAAGAGACATATCTGTCTGGATTCTTTCTCACCCAGAAAAAATAGGTTTTTACACTGTTGTTTAGTATTTTCCAAGCACCAACATCATTAGAGAAATTGAAATCATGGATTAATATTTATTGAGAACCCACAGGGTGCCTGCTGCTGTACTTGTCTTCTTTTAACAGCTCTATCCACTGAAAACCACTCTGCAGGCTCATAACCTTTCCCCCAGTTAATTTAGGAGCAGCTGCAGTCCTCACAAAGTGAAAATCAAATGTCCTCTGGGCTTCAGGGGAACCAAATCCATTTTTTCCTTGTAAATTAATTAGCTTCTCACAGTTGGTGTCCCTATGATTATGACTATCTTCATAATTAATACAGTATCATCCTTCATAGAGAGTATGTTTATAATAGATTTATTAGATTGATTTTTTGCCTAAGAACAAGAAAATAGTGTATGGTTATTTGAATTTCCCTTCCCATTCACTTAATTTCTTCTTTGCTTTGGTAGTTTAAATATTTAAGCTGTTTGCTTCTTACTAGATTGGAATAGTTTGTCACTAATTCTGCAGAGAATGGAAATATTTTCTGTTCTTCATTTTATAATTAAAAATAGCACACAAAAAATAAAAGGGCTCAAAACCTGTTTAGTCTAATAGAAAGGAGAACTGTCATTGAGGTTTGGTTTCCTTTTCCTCATTCAGGAGTAGCGGCAGGAATTAGCACATGTTATATAGCATATTGTGTAACATTGAAAGAAAACCCAAATTTTTAAAATGGCAAGCTCTTTCTCTATGGAATATCTTAATATGTATTTCTCTTAGAAATTGATAGTTTATTTTGCTAGCATACTGACGTTTGAGCTGGAGAGACTTAGTGTGGGTTGGATGGACATCATGAGTTCAGGTATTTGTCTAAGCAAGGTTTGACGTCTCTGGATCCACAGAATGGGGTATGGATAGGTTTTCTCACGAAAATTTTGGCACTTCTACTTCTAAGCAAGTCAGAAGTAGCAAGTCAGGAATTAGAAAATAGGGGTTTCTAATTTGACTTCTTTACTTTTATATTGTCTTTCATAAAAGAGGTTTACTTAGAAATCTTTCAAAGAGATTGACTTTGATGAAAATGGGAGTTAAAATAAACAGACTGAAAAGAAATTCATTTTCTGTTTCTTTTTTCTAAATATGTTTGGAATATGAAAAGGGCCCAAAGGGAACAAACAGTTCTTATTTTCTTAGAGTTAGACTTAAATCTCCTGGACTATGGTCCTAGAGTGTACCTAGTAGGCTGTACACATTCAGTGCTTGAAACCTTTAGGTACTTTCTGGTTCTACTATCCATTTTGCCTAAATCAGGTTCAAGTTTAATTTTAGTACAAAGCAAGTCTTGAGTAGCCTATTAAAATAACACTCCTCTTGCACTCTCTAATTAGAGGATTTAGAGTTGAATGCAAAAGTGGTCTGGAAAAAATTAAATTTCCTAACTATGAAGTTTAAACTGGATCTAATGTCATGGAAGTGAATGACTTAACAATAAACACTCTTCAGGAGTGATTTTTGCTGTAACTAAACTGCATCATACAATTTTAGGGGAAGGAAAAGGAAATAGAAGTGAGAATTTTAGACAGAACCTATCACCCTAACTGTGATTTTTTTTTAAGGATTTATTTATTTATTTATTCATACAGAACTGGGGTGCAGGCCAGAGATGCTGAGGGTGAGAGGATTCACCAGAGACAGAGCCGGGAGCAGAACAGGCAGATGGATGAAGTACACTGCTGAGGGGAGCAGCGGGCGGGTCAGGAGAGGTCTGCCATGCCATGTGGTCACCTCTGGGGCAGGCGGGAATCGAACTCATGCAGAAGTGGCTTTTAACTTCTTAGTGTGGTGCTTTAACCCGCTGCGCCACCAGGGAGGGCCCCTAACTGTGATTTTTAATGAAGTTAACTAATATTGCTAATAGAGCTGCTTTCCTGCCCCCAAATTTTCAGAAATCAAATTCTGATGTTTTTAAGTACTTTTTATACATATAGTATAAGAGTGTTACACTTGACAAGAATACCATTGCCTGAAGAATATTCCAAATTTATGTATATCCTCTCTACCTTTCCATTTATTTATAATAGTTATCAGTTTCCCGTGTTCTGTATCAAATTGCCACAGACCTGGTGGCTTAAAAACATCTTTAACATGTGGAATCTGATGTTTGTCTCCTTGGGCTAAATCAAGGTGCTGTCAAGGTTGCGATTCTCCTGATGTCTCTGGGGGAAAAGTGTTTCTTTGCCTTCTCATACCTTTGGAAGCAACCTGCTCTGTTCTTTTGTTTGTGTTCTCTCCTTTTCATCTTCAAAGCCAACAATGGCCTGTTGAACCTTTCTCACCTTACATGACTCTCTTGCTTCCTTCCTCCATTTTATAAGGATCCTTGTGACTATATTGGCCTATTTGAAAAAGCCCAGAGCATTTCCCCAATGATTAGCAACCTTGATTTTACTGCAAACTTAACTTCCTGGTCATGTAATATTCTTTATTTTATAGGTTCTAGAAATTAGGACATGGACATCTTTAAAGGGATAGTAGTCTACCCAGCATATTAACTGAGCTAAATTTTAACATGATTAACCTAGATAAAACATTGATAGAAGAGGTGGCTGTCATGTGTAGAAGCAGGAAGATGAGATAGGAAGTGAATGCAGGAAACTGGTATCAAGTGTCTTAGACTAGGCTGGTAATTGCTGTGGAAATGGTGAGAAGTATCAAGACACGGAATATGTTTGGAAGGTTGTTCACTGACCTTTTAGGTATGGGAAGTGAGAGAAGAGGAGTCACATGGATGGCTGCAAGTTTACCTAAGTTATTGATAAAAATATTTTGCCATTGATTGAGAAAGAGAAAGAAACCGAAAGAGCAGTTAGAGAGTCAGTGGTGGGGTGGCCTGGGCCAGCACAGAGTTAAAATATTTAGTTTTTGACATGTTAAGTTTTATATTTCTGTAAGAAACCCAGTGGAGGTGTCAGGCATGTGACTGACACCTTATATGTGATTCTGGAATTTAGAGGAGTAACACCTATTTTGGAAATGTAGTTTTTGTATTCTTCAGTATGTAAATGTAATTTTTAATCCATTAGTCTTAATGAAATCACTTATGAAGAGTGTATAGGTAGAAAAGACATCGAAGGTTCAACTTTGGTACACTTCAACCTCAAGATTGGAGGAATTGAGAGAAATCACCAAAGACAAAAAGGAATAATTGGTGAAATAGGTTGAAAACAAAGTCTAATACATCAGATTTCCAAAATGTCCTCTGAATCTCAAAGTATATCTAAATCAGAATATGATAACTGGTGTATTCCCAGACAGTTGTTTTGAAAAACAGAGCAATCACACTGGCTGACTGGACTGTTACCATAACATACCCTGCTATCAGGATTGAGTCTGTATTTGTTGGTAGCTTTGTTTTTAAAAACTATCCATATAATATGTGTTATAAAGTTCAGTTGGATACTTGAGAAAATCTTTTAATGCCATTTAAAAAGTGATGTACTTGTGTAGATCAGTATGAAATAGTAGAGTTTGTAAGGATGCAAAAAATTCCATTGCTTCATTGATCTACAGATGTTAGAATTTTAGGAGATTTGGCAATTTTGTATTCTTTTGAATATCTGCAGTGGTAACAAATGATTACCTTTCTGAGTATGGATTTAATTTTTAAAGACATTCATAGTCTCTAAATGTGGTACAGTGAAAATTGATAGTTCTAGAAGGTAATTTGGCAATATATATATCAAAAACCTTAACTTTTTACATGTGCACGATAACTATTATAAATAAACATGTTTTAAATATGGATTCTACTGACAGGGATTTATTCTAGTAATCCTTAGATGTATGCAAGGAATGTTTGTGGTATTATAATAAAATTTCAAACAATAGTGAATTTAAAAACAGATTTGGAATAACTATTAATGCTTATTACATCTAATGAGGTAGAAAAAGTAGAGTGCAAAATATTAAACAGCATGTGTAAAACTCCACAGACACACACATATAAACATACATATATATATATATATATATATATATATATACACAAAAAAAAGTGGTTGAAAATGTTCGAATTTATTCCAAGGTAGTAGAATTGGGGACATTTTTCTTAATTTGTTTTTCTTTTAAATGCTTGTCAATATATTTTGAAGCAAGAAAAAAATTTCAAGAAGTTAGAGTTATAGATCGATTAGACATATGTCTGGTGATTAATGTGGGTAATCAAATGAGTTTTGCTCAGTAGTAAAAGTATTAAAGCAATTTTAAGATTATTTGAAACAATAGTAACTTCACTGAAGTAAGTGAATAGCTGCCCAGCAAGAGTAACTTGAAAAACAACAGTAATTTGGATTTGGCAGTTTTGGATTTTTTTTTTATAGTGACAGAGATTATACTTTAAATCGAACTGTTAAATTAAATTGAATTAACTTTTTTTGTCCATGTGCTCCCTCCTCACCTTGGTTTCACACCTACTTCTCCCCCGCTTCCCCCCAGATCCCTCAATTCTATAGTTACTTTTCCAGGGTTAGTTTTTAAGTTTGGCTCTATCCGTTCCTTTGATTAGTTTCTCTGCATTCTAATTATAAGGGATACCATCTGGTTTTGTCTTTCTCCTTCTGAGTTACTTCACTTATCAAATAGATTGAAATATAATTTATACAGCAAAGTACACAGATCTTAAGTATACCATTCAATTATATTAAAATTATATACTTTTGAATAACCATTACTTAAAAGTATGACTAGTATGTTTACATAAATATATTTATTTAGATATTGACATTCTCAAATAAATCCTTAAAGTAAATTATAGTGTTTTCTGGATGTTTTGCTGGTTCTCGGACTCATACGTCTTGATGTCACTGTTTCATGGTATATGGGGTCGAGTCAGCACCACTTGTGGGCCGACAACAGAGATATCCAATTTGCCATGTTGATTTTTCAGTGCTCACTTTATGGAAGGCAGAGAATACCTTCTCCTCACTAAAGGAACAGCAGTTCCCAGATGCCTAGTAGTTATTCCAACCAAGCAGTTAACTTCTAGTGGGGCCAGAGGTACAGGCTTTATGAAATTCCTATCAAAGAATGGAAAATTGGATTCATTTGTTACACTCTACTTTCCTTTTTATTGATGGGGAAGGATGAGAGAAGAAAAAATGTCTTTTAATATGACTGTTCCCCATTTTTGAACAACTTCTAGGATACTGCTTTGTCAACATGTTGAATTGACTGGGAAAGGATTAGAAGGGTGATAAATAAGAGATAACTTCCTTATGCCATGACCTCTGGTCTTACAGGAACATTGTAATATGTTCCTGAAACTACCTCATGTGACCATCTTCTGCCAGGCCATCCTGAAATGCCTTTGTCAACACTTGTACATAACTCAAAAAATGGGAGTTTCTTCCAGCATTGAGCCCCATGTGAAACCTTCTCTTTTTTCCAGACATTTCCAACCAAAATTAACTCTGAGTGGCAGTTCTGTATTATTCCTGGACTTTTATTTCTTATTTCTTAGAATTGAAGATTGCTTTCAGAGCCCTTCTGGCAGATTAGTTAGTTATTCCAGTGGTTTCTGTAGCAAAAGATGCCTTGTGGAGCTTGAAATAATAGTTACATATATTAGAGTTTATTATGTTCTAGGCACTATATTGAGCACTTTCATGGTTCAGTTTATATAATTATTATAACAAAACCCATTAAGAGGTTTTATTTTGGCTACATTTTGCAGATGAATTCATTGAAACTAAGAAAAGATAAGTATTTAGAGAGGACGTAATGGTGCCAGTTGTCTAACCAGAGTCAGATTACCTGATTATGGGAACATTGCTCTAATTCCTGTGTTTTCTCCCCATGTTGATCCTGCAGTTTCTTTGGACTTGAAATTGTTGTATGATGGGTGTTGTCTTTTCTTTGAAGTGTCTAGTAGCTGGCTTTCTGCTCCTGTGTGTACTTCTTAAGAATGGAGAACTCACTGAAGCTAACCCTTCTCTTAAGAGTAAAAGGGAATTCCCAGTTGAAAAAGGCCATTTTTTATCTTGCTGTCTGTCCCAAGACTTTTGACACCCTGTCATGGTCAAGAATTGAGCACTACCATAGCCTTCAACATACCTACATTGCCAAGTGATTTTAACTTTTTATTTCCATTTCTAGTGCTTATATAACTATAGTAGCCCTAGTACTCTTTAGAAACCCCTGTGTCTGGGAACAATGCAGCCACTCAGCCCCATCACTGGTCTCTCTTCCATCAGCTAGCAGTGTCAGACACCAGATGCTCACCCTGAAATAACTGCTTCCTTGTGTATGATTTGGATGTGAACTTCATGAACACATGGATTGTTCTCTGTGGTGTCTACAGCACCAAATAAAGTACTAGGCCCTGAGTAAGTTCTTGTTAAATTATCAAATTTAGTACTGCCATGTGGTCATATCTTATGTGGAAACTCAGTGCTCTAGTAATGCTCTTAGGTATTGCCACTAGACACCTCAGAACTGTCAAATAACTAAACAGTTCCATGTCCTACTACTAACTCAGAACATTTTCAAGGCAAGGACCATGTTTTTTCCTATTTCCAACTCTCATTTGGCCCATTGCAGTAATTTACATATTTACAGAACCAGCGAATCTGTACTGAAGAATTTTGTTTTCTTGGATGATGGTTTCTGGGATCCATCATGTTGCTCAATGAAACAGTTGATAACTGAAAGTGATGCCACTTCATCTTCCCATTCTTGAAAGAGCATTTTTATTCTTCAGAGTCCTCTGCAGATGTCATTATAACTTGCTCAATGAGGAAGGTTTGGTGCTGCATCCCATAAAGTTCAGCCCCTGCCTTGACCAGTGGCCGGTACTTATAAAATCTGAGAATTGTCAGATAATGGTGACCACACTTAAGAAGTCGTAGAGAAGAGATCCTTCCATATAGAGATTTTATACATTAGGCAAGAGTGAAAAATGTTATCTTTGATAATTTAGTGAACTCATCACATTTCCATTTTTGGTCACTTGATGTTCTCTGAGGTCTTGAGACCTGGAACATGAAACCCTTCTCTGTTAGATCCTTAATGTTTTCAGGTTATTTATAGAATTTATCTTGCTCTTAATTACAAAACTACCTTCTAAATTATAAAAAGAATTCTACATCTTTGCACAAATGTTTACAATGTGCTTTCAGATTTTACTTTTACCCTTTGTGCTGTGGGTAGGATAAGCGTCAACACAGACTTCAGGAATCTAGCCTCTTGGCTATGTACATGTGTGCATGCACACGTGTGCACACACACACACGCACATGGGTGTGCTGTTTCTGTAGGATTAGATTATCTCTGGGGATAATCTCAGTAAATGATGTAAAAGTAATTTAAAAATCTCTGTAGTATGATGCATTCTGCAATTTTGTGATGAAGTTATAATTGTTAGCAAATTCTTCATCCAGTTCAAATGCAGTCAAGCATGGTAAATCTTTGTTTTTGTTTTTTTGCAGGCAAGAAAACTGATCAGTGACTTTGCCATCATTTTGTCCATTCTCATCTTTTGTGTAATAGATGCCTTGGTAGGTGTGGATACTCCAAAACTAATTGTGCCAAGTGAGTTCAAGGTAAGTGAGCTTTCTTCCATCCTTTGGACATTCCTGTTGCTTTTGGCCCTTTCTTTTGTTCTTGTTTATCATCAGTCTCTGAGTAAGTTTTGTACACTTATCTATTTATTTAAAAAACAATCCCTTGCTAGGCTCATGTATATGTAGATATAGATGTAGACATAAGTATTGTCAGAGACTGTTTCTGATCACAGGTTGTTGGGGGGCAGTACAGGCAGGGTCTCAAGATGGTAGCTGCATCAGCAAGCAGTGAAAGACAGGGGAATCAGTGTTGGGTGCAAGTCTTCTGCTCTGGTTTCACCAGAGGTTTATTTTATACATTTCAAGCAAGCAGTGGGATGACATTAGCATATGAATTGGGCTGACATCAAGATCACTTTTTTTCTAAGGATAGTCTGGGGTCCTATTGACCTTTAGTTGAGATTATAATATTATTTTTAAAATCAATCTATCAAGGTTAAAACAGGTACATAGATTTACAAAATTTAAGACTAATATTGCTCTATTTACCACAGTGAAGATTAGCCAAAATAAAGTCCCTTAAACTTTATCTACTACTTAATGGTTTTCATTCTCATTGAGACATCCTAGGGGGTAAAGTAAAGTGAGGGCAGGAAGGGGAAATTTTCTTGTAAATAATCACAAAAGGAAGTAAAAATTTTTGAAGACTAATTAGAAAGCACAAGTGAATTTTATTGAAGAAGTCTAGACAGTAGAATACCTAATTAGCTCTGAATAGAAGACTTGGGTGAATTTCCTTATCTAAAGACTAGATAGTAGAAAGTTTGAGTTGTTCTTTAGAAACTGAATAGAAGGCTATGTGGGATAGTAGAGTGATGAGATTTGGGTTCTCATCCATCCGGGCAGTAAAAGAATATGTTCCAGTACTGCCTCAATATTGACTTTACTATAACAGCCAATTGCTTTTATTAATTAGCCAATTGTAAAACCACTTTTGACTTAAAAAAAAAAAAGTACAGTGCTTATTTGTCCGGGCCAGCAGCACCTTATGAAGCTAAGGCAATCCAGTTGAAAACTGATGGTTGCTTAAAATATTTTGATTATTACAAAAAAGGGAGGTCATAACATGAGCTAGCGTGGAAATTCTGATTTTTCAGAGCTTTTCCTTTTCTATCCAGAATATGTGTGTTGATAGAAATTGCATAGCTTGTGTCAAAATATAAACAAAGACTATATATATATATATATATATATATATATATATATTATTAAATTTAGATGCCTGACTAAGGTTAAATACACATTTCTCATTGTCATGATTTTTAGTGGAAATACCGTTAATAGCATCACACACTGATTTATATTTTTAGAGCCTTTTAAGGTATTTGAAATGTTTTCATACAAACTTCACCTGATTCATATAACTATAGAAGGCAGAATAGCTATCATTATCCTAATTATGAATTTAACATTAAAACTCATCAAAATAAGGTAAAATGTCAAAGATTACAAAAAGAACCCAATGTTCTTTTACTGCTACCAAACTACTTGCCATATCCATATTACAAACATGTATATTTGTTATTATATACATGTATGCTGTGTGCATTTTAATTATTACCTCGAAAGGGATGATCTTACATGTTATATAGGCCTGTTGGTATGAGCAGACCCAATATGTAAAATTTACATTTTGGTCATTCTTAAATATTGCTACTTAATTTTCTATTGTAAGTATTCCACTTATTTTCTGGAATAATTCTAACTCCATCACTGAGATCTTCACTTGATAAAAAAGAAATTTAACTGCAGATTCCACTTAATAACGTCTTAATAAGGAAGTCATCTCTGTTATAGCAAATAATATTTTTGGCATTTTCTCTGCTATCATGTATTCATTAGCAGAGGAAAGTTATCAGTCATCCAGCTACTAATTCACTTAATGCTATATTTATTGAATTTCACTCAAGGCCAGCCTTATAGTTTTTTGAAATATGTTGATGAGAAAGACAGATTTCTTTCCACTATGTACTTACAACCTGGTAAATGTAATTAAATGTGGATAAAGTCAATGATAAAGTTATGAGCAAACTGAGATGGATAAAAGATGGAAATTTCTTCATAAGAGGAGTAAATAGTAAACATGTGGAAAATATCATTGATAGAATTCTATTTTAGTTTATTTTCATTGTTTAAAGTTAGGAAAATGATAGAATTTTTTTTTTTCCTGTACTGAAGATGTATGACCTACTGACAGGATAGATGAAAAATTGAAAAAAAAAAAAAGACTATATTTTTCAACTTTCCATGATCTTAATCAGTTATTCAAGGTCATTTTTCATTTGTAAAATAGGAAGGACCAGAGTGTTTAAGTAAGTTCATCTGTAACAATAAAATATTTATGACTTTTTATATATTATGATCTGAAACTGTTAAAATTTGGCAGTAGTAGAAATAACCTCAGTATAATTGCTAAAACCCATGAACAAAGTACATGGTAATTTTGTGATAGTTCACCTGACTCTTGACTGAACATTATGTTTGGGTTGTACTATAGCTGCCCCTTAGACTTAAATCTCTGTCTTCCATCTTGAGTCCTGTTTTGAGATCATTCTAAATGATCTCAAAATGGCATTCACTTCTTTTCCATCAGCCTGTATTTTTAGTCTCCTTTTAAAATGTTGCCTTAAAAATAACCTCCTTTAAGAAAGACAAATACCAGATGGTTTCACTCATTTGTGGAACATGGAGAAACCAAACAGTCAGACAAAACTATACCAAAACATACCCTAGAAATCTGATTATCAAATTGAGAGGAAATTGGAGAGCTGAGAGGAGAACAGGCCTCAGTGGACTATGGTGAAGTACTGGGGTCCCTTCTCCCTATGGAGAAGTAGTGGGTGTGACATGTTTACTCACATCTGAACAGGTGTGAACTTTTTTCTCAGAATCAGACCTACAGTGTTAGTGTTACCTCAATTTTTTTTTAGAAAACCTTCCTTTAGGAAATTTTGATGAATAATCTTTGTCCAACCTATAGGTAAAACTGCTTCTATTGTTTTATATGTTGGTTCTGTGAAGAGCAAAGTGTCTCTCTCCCTCTAGATTTTTTACCATGTAGTTTGTATGAACATCTTTGAAAAATACTCTGTCTCTGTTTCAAGCCAACAAGTCCCAACCGAGGCTGGTTTGTCCCACCGTTTGGAGGAAACCCCTGGTGGGTGTACCTGGCAGCTGCTATCCCTGCTTTGCTGGTCACCATTTTGATCTTCATGGACCAGCAAATCACAGCTGTGATTGTAAACAGGAAAGAACATAAACTCAAGGTAAGTGTTCATAATCCTAATTATCATTGCCTTCACCTTTCTTTGCAGGTCTTGCAAGTGCTAATTGGGTCAGTTTGGGGGGAGTTATAGTATAGCTAGAGTTCTTGGAGACTTGGCAATCAGCAGTCACCTTGTGCTAACAAACTTCCTCAATATAATACTTTAAGAAGACCTCATTTAAATCTGGAAAGTTGTTTCAAATCATACTTCCTTAACCATGCAAGAGAGCAAAACTGTTTACCTCTCAACCTGCCTCTGACTTTAATGTAGTAATTGTCCTTAGTGAAGACAGCTGGTAATGGCTTAGTTAATCTATACTGGGCATCTACTGTCAAATCAACTCAGATTTATTTTTAAATCTTTATTCAGATAGTCATTAAGTTCTTATATCATTAAACTAGTAACTATACAGTATAGAGAAAAATATTTTATTCTGGATGCTGAGTAATAGCTGGATCCTTAGATGGCCCTTTTCTTGCTAAAACTCTTCAGTGACCTCCTAGTTTGCTTTTCGTTCAACCTGTTATGTAAATTGCCTATAAAGTTGATTCTACATTGGTATTTTTTCCTAGAATGATTTTTCACTCCAGGGAACACTTAACAATATCTGGAGACGTGTTTGATTGTTACAGCTTCAGGGGGAGGGTATCACAGCATCTAGTGGGTAGAGGCCAGAGACAGCTAAACAGCACGGCCACCACTAAGAACTATTCAAAAGCTCAAGGGTTGATTCTGAGGACCTTTGTTTTATGTGATCTGGACCCACTGTTTGAGTTCTTCTTGAATCATTAATTCCCCTCCATTCCAGTCACACAAACCTGCTCCCTGTCCCTTCACCCACCAAACCCCTTATCACCCTGGGCTTTTGCATTTGCCGACATTCAACACCTGTTCTAAGTCTTCTGTTAGATTAAATAATAAATATGATAGAACATCTACCCTTAAATGATTTATAGATTAGTAGCTAAAGCCAGATGTGAAAACAAATAATTTATTGTATATGTAACATATAAGACACAAAGACTAGGTCAGTTCCTAGTCTTTGAGGTGGAGCTAGTGGTAAAGAAGTAAAAGCCACACCAAATTTTTTCATGGTAAAATCATAGCTAGGAGCATTTTTTTTTTACTTTGAGCATTTTTTTTTATATTCAACATCTAACTTCCAAGTGTTCTGTACATAGCAAAGAGTCAATAAATGTTCAAAGTTTGTATGTCCTACAAAGTTTGAAAGAGTTCTTATTTTTTTTTTAAAGATTTATTTATTTGTGCATACAGAACTGGGGTACAGGCCAGAGGCTCAGGGGCGGTGAGAGGCTTCACCAGAGACAGAGTGGGGAGCAGAACAAGCAGATGGACGAAGTACACTGCTGAGGGGAGCAGCGGGCAGGTCAGGAGAGGTCTGCTGCGCCATGTGGTCACCTCCAGGGCAGGCGGGAATCGAACTCATGCGGAAGTGGCTTTAGCTTCTCAGTGCTGTGCTTTAACCCGCTGCGCCACCAGGGAGGGCCAAGAGTTCTTATTTTTATGAATATAAACCAAGTGAATATTCTTACATTCACTTTATTTTAGCTACAAAGATAAGAAATAAAACTTTTATTTCTTTTGATATTATACAGCTTTGTTAAAACAGAAACATACCATTTAGGAATAAGTACAGACAAACCTTAGGGGAGAAAAAGTTGAACTTAACAGTCTGAAGTTTACATATGCTACATAGTTGATAACAGAGGGCTCAGGAGAATATATACACATGTACTCAATGGCAAATAAACATTCTTGGTAGGAACTTCCCATAATCCAGACAACAAAGTGGTTTATGAGGACACTGAGAACTATGATGGAGTTCCTCCCTCTCTGGGGTTTACAATTGGAGGAGTAGATTCAGACTTGTACACAAATTGAAATGCACTCTATGCAGACATTCAAAGAGGTTTGCAAAAGACAGCCAAAAGTACAAGGGGTGAAGTGTGTATGTCTGGATGAACCTATATATACTCTATAATGATGACATCTGCAGAGGATTTTGAGGAATCAAAATAGTCTTTCAAAAAGGGGAGATGCATTGGCATCATTTTCGGTTATCACCCATATCATAGTACAACAACTCTGAGAACCATGCCATCCAAGAAAACAACATTTTTCAGTATGTATTTATTGGTTCTGTGAATATGGAAATTACTATAATGGGCCAAATGAGAGTTGGAAAAAGAAGAAAAACATGGTCCTTGCCTTGCTCAGAAAAGAAGATAAAATATACAAAATAACAACTGTGTAAGACATCATGTGACCAGTGCCTCATAGTAATAAAAGTATAGTAAAAGCAAAACCAAAAACAATAGAAATTACATTATGAGGAAAAGACTACACTGAAAAGTATTTACATTCGCAGGATCTTAAAGGATGAGGAGGATTTTATTAAGTGTTACTCATTGAAGAAGCAGAGATAAGAATAGAATAACTAACAAGAAACTTTCAGATTTGAGGAAAAGTGAACAGTTCATTTGATCAGAGCATTGGCTAATCTGTGGAGAGAACCATTTTAAAATTTCAATTAGCTCACATCACAAAGAACCTTAAATTCCAGCTTGTAAGTCAAATGGACATTCTTAAAGGGGCAAAGATTTAAGGGACCAAGGTATAAAGGTTTAGAAATAGAACTGACATGTAAGAACAGCACTTTAAAGAAATTACTGCCTTTTAAATGAATCAAGGTATACTATCTATTAACTCATGGTTATAGTATTAGAATAGTCTAGACCGAAATGAAAGGACTAGATCTAAGGTTATGATAACAAGAATAAGAAAGAAAAAGAAAAGCAGGGTAAGGTGTAGGGATTTTGGAGTTACCCAAGAAAACATACTCAAACTAAGGATTTTATTGTAGAAGATATCAGATAAATGAGTTGCTACAACCACCCAGTATTTATTTCTAGATACCTATCCCAACCATTTCATTCTCCCACGCCCTATTTATAACACTCTTAAAATCACTTTCCTTGCGAGAAGTATGCGTGATATGCAGGCTGAAGCTCAGCCTCTCCTAGCTTCTGCTGATGACTCAGGGATGACCTTGGAAGAGCTATGACCTTGCTGAACTTGGTTTGCTTTTGAGTGCTCTGCAGGAATAATGTGGAACGTAACTAACTAAAATAAAGGCCAAAAAAAAAGCCAAGTGTCTTGGCATTGCAACATCAATACAGAGCTGTTCAGCAGAGTGGAAAGGTGGATCCCGTCCCAAACAGAGCAACCAGCCAGTCAGAGCCACTTGGCATGGAGCCAAAGCAAATGCCACCCCAAAACATGCTTTCAATATCACAATTCCTCCATCGTTCCACCATTTCAGGTTCTTTTTTGAATCAATTTCATAGCAGTTGGAGCTCTTTTTAACTTTAGACCGTATCTCTAATTTTCACATTCCACAGCCTCCTTTCCTAAAACAAATGTGAGCAAAATAGATTCCAGAGTGAAACGCCTTTGATTCACGATGATATGTCCACTGGTATCATTCATTCTGTTATCAAAAGATTGTCACTTTGTAACTTTTATCATCCCAAGAAATGATTTCAAATAGGCAGTTCCAAAAGTGATGAAAGCTTACTTGTTCTATACTTAGTGCCTATCTTAAGCGGTAAATGCTAACATGTCTTGATTTTTCCAGTATTTTCTACTGAGAATAAAATTTTGAAATTATATTTTATGCCATTTTTAATAATCATTTCTACATTAGAAATTCAGACTTTTATTCATAAGGAAACTTAAAGAGCAAAGAAGGCATTGACTTTCAATGACATATAGCAAATCTGGTCAACTACATATCAAAGCTAAGAATATTTTCTCAGTTTTTTTTTTCAGAGTAAAATATGTTAGTCAACATCTATTTCCAGTCTTTTAAACAAAATCAACACTGAAGTCCCATTCTAGTGTAGAATATCTAAACATGCTCATATGTGGATTGTAAAAAAACAAAACAAAGGAGCAGATAAAACTAAACCAAACAGGAACCTCTGGTGGTGCAGTGGGTTAAAGCACAGCACTAAGAAGCTAAAGCCACTTCAGCATGAGATCGATCCCCAGCTCCGAAGGTGATCCAAATGGCTTGGCAGACCTCTCCTGACCCACCCGCTGCTCCCCTCAGCAGTGTACTTCATCAGCCGACCTGTTTTGCTCTCCACTCTGTCTCTGGTGAATCTTCTCACCACACCTTTACCTCTGTCCTGCTCCCCAGTTCTGTATGCATAAATAAATAAATCTTTAAAAATAAATAAACCAAGCAAACACTAGAAACTCAATTGTTTAATTGAGTTTACTAGATGGGAGGGTGGAAGTGGGGGTCAAAGGAGTGAAAGATGTCCAGTGGATTGTGGTGATAGTGAATCTTTTGGTGGTAGATATGATGTGGTAACATATGTCTAACAGATACTGCCTATACCCCTAAGTAATAGACAGCATTTTAAGCCAATGTTACCTCAACAATAAATAACAAGCAAGAAAATAAAATGCTCAAACAAAATACAGGAAATATAAGCCATGGTTTATCTGTCAGAAAGTGAAAGGAAATAACCAGAGGCAAAAAAGAATGCCAACGAAAATGAGTAAGGCTACAGGGTCCATGTGTCCAGAAGCCCAGACCTGCCCTAAGAAACTATGTTGATCCTTATGGGTTTAAGACCTGGATTAAAATGACCATCTGAACTTTAGGGACAGAAGACTGAGCTCAGGGCTACGGGGGAAAGGTAAAGATGGCAGATTCCATCCAACATACAACTATGGTAATCTAACACAGCGTTGTCAACTTCTAAAAAAATTTGTCAACTTTTTAAAAAGCCTACAGAGAAAGACAGTAGCAATGCATGTCTTTCTTGGTCTAGCCAAGCAAAAAGAAAATCTCCAAAGATATTCCTGACTATAAACCTGAAATAAGGTTCGCAGCTGGAATTCATATTACCTCTGTGGTCTGGAGTTATTACTTCACATAATAAGTGGAGTGTAAAGTAATCTTGGCTTTCTATGAATTATTTTTTCCACTCCACCCTCAAAATCTATATACCTACTTATATATAGATATATGAACCAAAAGTATACTTCATCAAGGGTTCAGACCCAGTGGCCAAATTAAAGGAATTGTAAAGTGCAAAAGAATTTGCTAAATGTCGCATAAAAAAGCAGTCACCAAGAACTAGACTATGGCAAAGCCTTTGTACTAATGTGGCAGACTTTATTTTCCAAAATTGGCTGGAAAATATCTCCTACCCCACATATTTCTCTGCAGTGTAAACTTGCCATTCCCCCACCAGACAGTAGCATCTTTCTTGACCCCTCGAGGGGAGACTAACCTTGTGACTAGTTTAGCCAGTGAATTTGGCAAAATAAAGACATTTTGCATTGTTGGTTACAGCTGTAACCATGAAATGACTTAGCAGTTTCTACTTTTTAATTCTTGGAAGTCAGTTGTTATGTGACAGTGGCTAATAACTCAAGATTGTCATTCTGTGAGAAGCCTAAGTCACAGAGAAAGATCCTGGAGGATGAGATGCTGTTGTGTGTGTGTGTGTGTGTGTGTGTGTGGTGTGGGGGGCATGGGGGTGAGGAGGAGGGGTGGGGAAGTCAAGAATTTAGATACTGGATATGTGATGTGTTTGACATAAGTGAAGGACCCTTTGTGAATAACCATCTCAGTCAGGGCTTCAGAGCAAATCATCCCAGCCATAGGAGAGACCTCAAACAAGAAATATCCATCCAAGCCTGATTAATACAAACACAAAAGATAAGAACTTGTTGTTTTAAGTCACTAAGTTTCAGGTGCTTTTTATCTGTCAAAAGAGAAAAACTGACAGCCTGGTTGCCCTCAACAAATAAATTACAAGAAAAACAGCAGATTGGTTGGGGAAATCTACGAGCCAGAATTTTTTTAAAAGAATAATATATTAAGATAATAACATCTCAGCTTTTTTTGGACCCTGACTGAAATACATTTTATTTTTTAAGCTTACTATATTTGTGGCACACTTGTAAATTTAAACATTGAGGGGAAAGACTTTTTGACAGAAGTGATGTCAAGATGCACATCGTTAATTATGTGATAGTCCCAGACCTTTTACTTATTTTGGTGGTTTTACCTAGTTACCTTTGTATTCTCCTTTCTAAAATCTTCATTCTACCCACTTTGGTATCACATATGACACCTTTTGCTAGCCTCCAAGATATCGAAATCACACTTGTTTTAATTGAAAAGGGCAAGAAAGCTGAGCAATGGCTAAGGGTGGCATGAATGACTTTTTCTGCAAAAGCTATTCTTTGTGACCCATTAGGGCCTGTGTACATCCTTAGGTTATTTCAGTTTCCTTGGCAGCAAAATTTGAGGCTTCTGCCTTCTTAGTTACCTCTAATTTGGTCTTGAGTGATTTCATCTAAATAGGGTTTAAATTACAGGATATTTGTAGGTGTTTTTCCTCTCCACTTTTATCTTTCTCCATACCCCACACTCCCCTCCTCCATTCACATTTCTACCAATTAGTGAAATGAATTTTTTTTGTATGACTAAGAATTTATATTTATTATTTAGGAGAACATTAACATGACTAGTTGCCACTCATTTTTCAGTAAACTTTGAGAATTGACTACACATTATGTTCTCTGCCAAGTTATTCAAGATACAAAGAAAAATGGGCATAGCCCATTTTCTCATATTATTAATTATTAAGACCGATAAATACACATGCAATTTCAAAGCAGTGTAATGAGAGCTGTGATAGAGCAGAGGATAAAGTAATAGACCAGGGAATATAAAGCAGGAGATACACCCTAACTGGACTTACCTGTCTCAGACAAACTGAGGCAAGACAAACTACTACCAGAAAGGCTGAAGACTGATTTAAATCTTAAGGACAAATAAGACCGAACCAAAGGAAGAATGAAGAAGCATAGAGAGGATTCCATGTGGAGGATGCCATACGGTCAAAGACACAAAAGGAGTTAGTGTATAAAATATATTTGAAGATACAGTTGAATGTTTCTGTGACATCGGATCCAAGCAGAGAGGTGAAAGATGATGCTACTGATGTGAAAAGAGGCTCAGCCATGAATGGCCTACAGTTAAGTTGTAAGGTGCACCCCCAGGTGGAGGTGAGCTAGAATCCAATCACTTCTTGCCATCTTCAAAGCAGTGAGCCACTCTGATTTGAACCATCACAGTCTCTTGTATGGCTTATGACAGCAAGATCTGAACTGTTCTTCCTACCCTTGACCATCTTTAGTATATTCCTAAAACAGTAGCCATAGAGTTTAGTACAGAAGCAAATCAAGGCACTCATACATTTAAGTCTTCCAGTTTGACTCAGCATACGAACCTATGTTCTTAAGGTTCTCCTTAGTATGTGTTACTCTGTAAGATACTGCCTAGTTTACTCATTTATGTTAATCACTGTGGTCTCCGGTAAATGGAACCTCCAGAAGTATCTATTTTATTCACAAATATGTCTTCAAAACCAAGCTAATAGTAAACTGATCATTGGTATTTGTGGAAAGGATGAATGATGAGGATAAAGTTATGTCTTGCTGTTCACTTTCTTAGTCATTATTGCACACGTTTATTTCAGTTTCTCCCCACCTTTAATTCCTTTCTTCTACCTCACCACACTCCCAGTTTTTACCCTTATGCCTTCAAAGCCACTTACACTGAATGGCCTGGTTTTATGTCTTTATCTTAACCTCCTTTTCTCCCAGGGAGAGAGCCAACTCTGTACTTAGTAAATACATACTTTCTTCTCTGTTAGCCACTCTTGCTTGTGAGGAGTTGAGAACATGGCTCTCCCCCTGTGTGCAAGCCAGGGACAAGATTTTGGCATTTCAGTGTAAAGAGAGTAGTGTTCTGACTAACTATAACAGGATCTGAACCATAACAACACGACAGGCCTAGTGTAAATCACATTCTCATTTGTCAAAACCAGTTCTCCATTTCCTCAAGTTGGTCATACGCTGGCTCTGGGTGGTGCTGCCCCCATGCTGTGAAAATGGACGGCTCTGTTTTCCCAGTCTCCATAGGGGGATCATGCATTGATTTTTTTCACAAGTAAAGCAGAGAAATATAACCATAGGATAACACTATGGACACATTGAACACTATTTACTTGGTGAATGAAAGAACTAGACCCTTTGTTACAAAGTCTGCTCTGCTAGTCAGTAAATCTTATTGTGGTAATGATAAATTGTTAAGCAATTATTTTCACATACTAGGAAAGTGAGGATGATCTACATACTTTGTCAAGGTTGCTCTTGGACATTTAGTTTATGTATGCTGATACCATCATGAAGAGAACACAGTATCTGCTTTTGCGGTGTTCACTGCACTTATATCAATGATAGCAAACAGTACCATTCCAGATGACCCTGAATAATGCAGGGGTTAGGAACACTGAGCCCCCAAGCAGTGGAAAATCTGCATACAACTTTTGACTTCCCCCAAATTACTTGTAATTTGACTGGAAACCTCACAGGTAACAATCCATTAACACATATTTTGTATGTTACATGCATTATGTACTATATTTTTACAATAAAGAAAGCTAGAGAAAATGTTAATAATATCTTAAGAAAGAGAAAGCTCATTTAATGTTTGCTGAAAACAATTCACATAGCAATGGACCCACACAGGTGAAGGCCCATGGTTTTAGGCCAACTGTAGTGTTAATCACATTTACCCAGCTCCTACTGTCAAAACTACTTATGTGTTGGTTCCTACATGATGCTTGGCCACAGTCCCTTTTCATGATGCTTGTATGGCCATAATACCTTTTCAAGCTAGATATATTATCTTCATTACTCTGATCACAAAATTGGATACCAGTAATAAGCTGTGACTTAAATCTGACAACTATTTGAATCTAGAGGAGGTATCATGTAGATGATTTGTGTTTAAGAGCAAGGGATGGGGGGGGTGGTGAATAAAAGAATGATAAAGTCCCCTCGCATACCTTCTAGTTAATATCTTTAACTAAAGGAAACTTACCTGCTTTCTACCAAGCAGGGTAAATTGAATTCTTCTGATAATCTTAATTCTCATCTGGAAATAACATTAGTTGGCAAATAAGAGTGTTTCACCACTTTGTTTTGTTGCCTTTCTCTACAGAAGGGAGCTGGGTACCATCTGGATCTCTTCTGGGTGGCCATCCTCATGGTGATTTGCTCCTTCATGGCTCTTCCATGGTATGTGGCTGCGACTGTCATCTCCATTGCTCATATTGACAGTTTGAAGATGGAGACAGAGACTTCTGCACCTGGAGAACAACCAAAATTTCTTGGAGTGAGGTATGTTAAATGGGAGGGAAATAGCTCAACTAAACACAGCAGACACACACTTTTGTGTCAGTGGCAGGTGTTGAGGAGAAAGGGCCTATGGTGATTAACTTATTCCGATAGTTGATTTTCTAGACAGATTAAATTTTTACCAGAAAGTGAGTCTTCTGTAAGTTTTTTTAGTTTACTTTTTATGATATGTTAATTTCCTTTGATTAATGAAGGGTGCAACATAAAACTGCAAATAAGCCATTTGTTTTTTTAACATAGAGATTGCTAGGATACTGTGGTATTCTATCACAGTCATATCTAAAGGCCAAACACTTTAGTCTTTAAGCTTTATTGAGAATCCCTAAACTCTTGAATCTATCTTAAGATTTTTAAGATTCTGTGAAGGGGAATGAATTCTTACTTTCCAGTTCATTTTCTGTCCCCATTAGCTTTGAGAAAGTGTGACCTCTAGCTGTTAAATTTCAGTAACCATGAAAGGCATTAGATATTCTTTATTCTCTAAGTACTTTTTTTTGTAGTAATCCCTGTTCCTGAGTGCTTGGGTGAGAAGCTCACACTGCAGACCCATCATTTCCCATGTTGTAACAGTGGATGATTCTTGAGGGTTGAATGGGAATCATATTTGTTAAAAGTGCTTTTGTTGTTAAAGATTTGGAAATTAGAATGATGAGATTTATTGCACTGATGAAATTTCCTTGAGCTGTTCACTAATTAGAATGTGGAACAATGTAATATCTGTCTCCTGTGAAAGAAGGTGTAATTATACAGCAGAACAAGTTATTTAAAAAATAAGGACTTTAAAGAGTCCTGTAATTGACAGACCAAGCGCAAGTGATTTTTCTCTTTTGATTCTAAAAGAAGCAAAAAATTTAGCTGAATCACTTTGAACTTTATGAATTCAAGTTGCACTGCAATCATTTTAAGGGAATTTTACAATTATGTTGGTCTTTTTTTATCCTTAGGGCATTAACTACGTATGATGTTAATAGTTTTTTTATCTTAGTAAAAAAATTAGTTTTTTCTTTTTTGATGGTAAAAAGACACATGTGTGATTAATGGAAACAAGTGGTAAGGTGATAATATTTTGGTTTGGTTTTAGGGAACAACGAATCACTGGAACCCTTGTGTTTATTCTGACTGGTCTGTCCGTTTTTATGGCTCCCATCTTGAAGGTAAACATGTGAAATACACTTCCTTCTTAGAACACTGATAGGAAATTGGATATGTGAAGAATAGAATCGCTTATAAAGTACCTGAAGATTCTCATCAATTCTGTAACACAGTGAAGCTGGACAGATAGAATGAGGACTTTAAAGAATTTTATCTGGATTTTTCTTCTCATTCTTCACCTCCATTATTTTTGTTAACGCAGTTATATGGTTGAAACTTGAAAGGATCCATATTCATATTTTCTGACCTATGAAATAACAGATTCATAAAATTCAGTCTGCCTAAGTCATCTCTCCTCCTACCACATTTTGTACTTGTCTCCCTTCACCCCTGCTCTCCACCTCCTTCCTTCCCATCTCTTCCTATTTACTTGTTCCTAGATCTTGCCACCCTGTCCCTTACCACATCAGACTTTGAAATAACATGAGCAATTCGGGATAATCACTTTATAATTTTTCCCTGTTCTTAATTATGTTTCCATTTTCTTTCAATTAGAAAACATAATATCAGAAAGGCGGAGTAATGTAGATTTACTTATTGATTTATAATTTAAAAACTTTAGAATGAACTTTGAAGAAGAAAAATGATATGGCAGATTGCATAGAAAGTTAGGAATTAGTAGATAGGTTTGATTGATCAGGTTTAATATCTGGATTGATCCAATTTCCAGGTACATAATGTAAGACTTAAGGTAAATTGTAGATACCCAGCTGGTGTCACATAATTACTTGGGGTGGGGGAAATTTACCTAGGTAGGTAAATATAAACTAATATCTGTGAGAGCTTATTTAGAAGTAGAAATAGGATTTAAAATATTAATATATGCCTGTTATGAAGCTTCCAATTTTTTCTATTATACAAATAATACAGGCCAATTATTGATACTTTTTTTTTTAAGATTTATTTATTTGTGCATACAGAACTGGGGTACAGGCAGAGATGCAGGGACAGTGAGGGGATTCACTCCCCGAGTGGGGAGCAGAACAGGCAGGTCCACGAAGTACACTGCTGAGGGGAGCAGCTGGCGGGTCAGGAGAGGTCTGCCTCCAGGGCAGGCGAGGATCGAACTCATGCGGAAGTGGCTTTAGCTTCTTAGTGCTGTGCTTTAACCTGCTGTGCCACCAAGGAGAGCCTGAGAGAGTAGATTTTAAATGCTATCACCAAAAAATAAATAAATAAAAAATAACTCTGTGCAGTGAAGGATGTTAATTATTGAAGTGAGAATTTCACAATATCTATAAAATATTAAATCAAATTTTAAACCTAGAACTAATAATGCTTTATTTCAATTATATATGAATAAAAAAATTAGTATAGATAGTGAAAAGCAAAGCCCTCTGTTTCTCTCATGTTAGCACATTTACATCTTAGTTGTCAGTTCTATGAACTTAAGGAGAGTGAAACAGTGATTTCTTACCTTATTATAAGTCTGATTTCACTTTTAGAGTATTTAGATTGATGCAGATGTTAGATATACAGACAAAAACACTTGGAAAACAGAGCTTTACATATTCACCTTTTTTCTTGGTTTCCACAATGTCAATTAACAGAAAGAGAAAGAAACCACCTTCTCATAACTTTTATTACAATACATTATTATAATTATTCCATTTATTAGCTATTTTTATTAATCTCTCACTGTACCTAGTGTATAAATTAAATTATCATTAAGTATGTATGTGTAGGGAAAAATAAGTTATATATATATTTCTGTACAACCTGCAGTTTTAGGTTCCCACTGGGGACCTTGGAACATATCCCCATGGGTAAGAAGAAACTACTCATAGGCAGTGGGACCTGTCTGGAGTGATCAGTGTTTAGAGAGGTCTTTTAGGTAGTGATGACCCATGTTGTGGGAAATTCTGCGTCTGGGTCTCCAGGAAGTGGGCTTACCAGACATAACTGCAGAATTTCTTTTATGGGGTGTGTTCTGCCCCAAGTAAGGGATAACTAGGCAGAAGTATTTCCATCAACTCAAATTTGCTCAAAACCATCACCCATTTTTTTAAATTTTATTTCATCTCTTTTCATTAGTACAGTATAAATCCTAATTCAAAAAAAGTCAAATGTATTTAAGTGTTTTTGTAGTTCTAGCAAGTTGGCTTAAAACTTGGAGATTCTGTCAGCTGAATAATCATATATGATTCCAAAGGGGCACAAAGAACATACATCATCTACACTGCTATTTTTAGCCAGCGATACAACACTTATTTCAGCAAAGCTTCTTCCTACCTGCTCATACTACTCCCAAATATGTCTGCAGGGGAGTAAAAGCTAAAAGTTCTTTTGTTCTTTATTTTACAAAAATTCTTTAGACCCCTAATATATAAAGCACTTAGTGTCAACAGAAATAAATTAGAATGCATAGAAAACACAGAGATACAGTGATCACTGGGCATGAGCATGGGTTGCCTCTGCCTTTCATTAAGTAATCCTTGCTTCAGCTCACCTTTACATAGCAGCTAAGTCCCCTTCGTTCAACTACTGACAGGATGTGGCTGTGCCCAGGGTCCCTCAGAGGGCTCTTTTAGTTTAGTTCATTAACAGGTGCCATGTTTGGGCTAAACTGCAATCTCATGTTTCTGAGCCTGGGAGCAGGCAGTAGCCAAGTCCAGGCAATTTAGTCCCTAAGACACAAGTTCAAATCTTGACTCTATCATTTAAAACTTTGTGACCTGATTAGTTATTCATATTTTTTTTTATCTGTGAAATGAATACAATTAGTATTCTTTGTAGTTGTTACTGGAGAACTAAGTTTTAGAAATTTGTCAGGGCTTCCCTGGTGGCCTAAGGCTTTTAAGTCTCAGCCCTGTCACAACTATAGCCTGAGTTTGCTCCCAGCCAGGAACCAACAAACATATGGTACAGCAGACTCGCTGCTCCCCTCAGCAGTGTACTTCGTCAGTCTTCCTGTTCTGCTCCCCACTCTGTCTCTGGTGAATTCTCTCACCCCTTGCATCTCGGCCTATACCACAGTTTTTCTTTGCAAAAATAAAATAGAAAAAAAAAAGTGCTCAGAGACCTTAAGTCAAATGCTAAGCTCAATAAATGAGAACTATTATTACAATCATATCATCATCATTCATCCTCGTCATCACTACCCATTCACTTTGTCTCCTGTTACTGAACAGAGTGTGTAGCAAAGTTTGCAAATACAATTTAAATACTCTTTGGCATAGTTTAAAACATTAAACAAGTCTGAAGAGTGATTTTGGGCCACTTCGCATTTTAAAGATAAACTAACTCATGCAAGAGAGCAGAAGTAGTAGTGAACTTTTCTTGATCTCTGTTTCTTTGGTCTTGCCAGAAGAAAAGGAAAAGCAAACTCCAGGATCTGCCTTTCATCTTTCTGCCGTTCTTTACCATTCCTTAGTCTCCTAATAGAGAACTTTAGTTTCACAGGCAGTATTTCCACTGCAGAAGCACAGATCTAAACAGTTGACTAGACCAGGAAGCCCATTATTTCTACGTGCTGAAGTCAGTAAGGAGATTTGAAGCATGTACGACTGTTATTAGCCAAGGCCAACGGGTATCTTTCGGAACTTAAAGCCAGTATACTAAAATTCCTTACATTATCCCATGTAAAAAGACAGATTTAGCAGAGATCTAAACATGTTCAAAGTCTGTTTGCACTAGTAGGCATGGAGAAGAACTAAAGTGGGAGAAGATTTCTGCTTAATATGGGAAAAAACTAGGATCACCAGAGGTCACTACATTTTTGAGTGATGTAGGCAGAAGGGAGGAAATATGTTAAGCTAGTTCTTAAAAAAGAAGTTTTTCTCTTCACACAATTCTTTTGATGTTCTTTCCAAAGGCAATTCTTATGTAAAACCATTTTCTAAGTTGTCACCTGTTTTTTTTAAAATATACAGAGTGACTGGGTGGAGGGGAAGAGGTTTTTTCTTCCATGGGTAACCTTGACATCATTTTCTGAGTGGTTAATTAACGATGTGTTTTACTCAGTCTTACCTTTGGCTTCAGTTAAACTTACCATCAACATTTGCCTCTTCCTATTGATATATTGATGTTGCGAATGCACTCGTTAGGATTCTGTGTGGGAAGCACATAACTTACAAACTCCAGTAGTAACAGGAACACACAATCTAATGGTAGCAAGTGTGACTGAGCCCTAAAGTAGGGAACAGCCTTCGTCCCTCAAGTAAGAAATCACAATAACCAATGTTAGATTTTTGTTTTTAAATCTGTGTTTCCCATGATACAGTGGAAACATTTTAACAATTTTCCACATTTGGGGCAAGACCTTGCCTAATGAAAGAGTTTGTTCAACCACCCTTTTCACTGATTCTTACAGTACTCTGGGTTGATCCCAAATTACCAGATGGAAATAGTCAAAATTCTGGACACGAAAGCCTGATCTCAGGCTTCAGTTAACTGAAAATAAGCTACACCTGGGCTCAAAGAATTCATTCACTATCACTTCCCATGAGATTATCTTCACTAGCTTCTCTGAGCCAATTTCCAGTTCTCTTGTGTAAAGGGAAAAAATGGCATTTTCACCAACTCCTCACCATTAAGTTCTTCAGTCACTAAGGACCAGATCAAAAGTTAGCAGCTTCCTTATTGACCAAATTGTTAAGACTTAAGGGCACTAGTGAGTTATTTTAATAGCATGTTCTTGACAGTTGGGGCAGTTGCAAGATCAATGTAATACTTGTAAATAAAACCAAGAGTTTGAGTGTGACCTGTAGTCATCCCCCTTGCTATACCCCCACTATAGTAGGGCAAAGAGAGCTTTGCTTTGCAGCTGCAGCCTTCTCAGCTCACTCATCAGATGATAATTATGACAACAGTGTCACATTTTCTCTTGAGTGTCTGTTAGGATCCAAGTGCTGAGATAGACATTTTATGGTACACATATAAGAACTGGGGAACAGGCCAGAGGTGCGGGAGAGGAGAGGACTCACCAGAGACTGAGTGGGGAACAGAACAGGCTGATGGACTGAAATACACTGCTGAGGGGAGCAGTGGGTGAGACAGGAGAGGTCTGCTTCACCATGTAGGTTAGCTTAGCTCCCTGGCCAGGGATCAAACTCATGCTACAGTGGCTATGTATAGCTTCATGGTGCTGCACTTTAACCCTTTGTGCCACCAGGAGGGCCCTGTTTTCTCTAGTCTTGCTAAACAAAAATATCTATCTACTTTTAGTGTGTGTATCACTGTTAGTTTTCCTTAAAATGATACCTCATCTTTTAAAAACATACTCTTCCTTCCCTTGGGAAATTTCTATTGTGATGAATGAGTCTATTGTGATGAGTTTTTAAGGACTGACCTTCTGATGTGACTCATGAACCAAATCCAATAAAAAATATCTTCTGACCCAGTAATTCTGTTAAATTTTGCCAGGATTTTCATACTGGAAGATTTTTATTGAGACACTGCACTGTTATAAAGAAAATGGTTAATTTCATAAGACATCTGTAATACTTTGAAGTTGACCAGAATCAAATTAATAGTCTCTCCTCTATGTATTAGTTCCTTTTCACCAAAGAATAACTTTTTAAAGTCTTATATCTAAAGCTAGTTTCCTTCTCATGCCTATTCTAATTGTATGTGAGGGCGGGTGGTAAATTTGGTGATATGTATCAATATTAGTTCACAGAGAATAAACTTCTAAACCATAGTTTTCCTTCACACTGACATTAAAACTATGTAAGAGTGGCCCTCCCTGGTGACACAGCACTATGAAGCTATCCGCAGCCACTGTAGCACTAGTTCAATCCCTGGCCAGGGCAGTGACCAACATGGCGTGGCAGACCTCTCCTGACCCACCCGCTGCTCCCCTCAGCAGTGTATTTCAGTCCATCTGCCTAATCTGCTTCCCACTCTGTCTCTTATGAATCCTCTCACCCCCAACACCTCTGTATGTATAAATAAATATATCTTAAAAAAAAAAAAACTAGAGAAAATATTTAGCAAATCTTAGATGAGAGATGAGGATAGGCCTCAGATCACTTCTGAGATCATTTTTTTTTCCCCATGTCCTTTAGAAAAAGACCTTACTCACATTAAAAAGTTAACTAATGTAGAACTTCTAACTAGTTTCCCATTAACTCTCTTCTCCCTTTGCACCTGTCTTTTCTCCCAAGAATTTAGAAATAAAATAAGAAATCACCATATTTTAAGGAAAGAAAGTGCCCCCATCTGCAGAAGATATTTTAGAAATAATGCTAAGCAAAATAAGTCAGGAGGACAAAGACAACTATCAGATGGTTTCATTTATATGTGGAGTACAGAGAAAATCCAACCAATAACAAATCTAGAAATCTGTCTGTAGAAGTAAACCCACTGAACAAAGAGAGGGTGCAGGCACAGTGTGAAGGGAGCCTGAATGGACTGTGGTGGAGAACTATGGGTTCCTTGGTGGGGGATGGGGGTAGTAACGGACCTCTGAGGAGGGTTGATTCGTGTCTATGAATCATACAGTGTTAAAGCCAGTGCTTCCTCAATAAAATTAAAAGATATATTTATTAAGAAATGAGTCAAAGCTATAAAATGGCTCCTATTTTACTTTCAGTTTTGATTTTTGGTAACTGTGAACAGAGAAATAAGACTGGATAGAAACACACAGGTGCTGAAAGAAATACCAGTGTGTTTCGGCACTGTAGGGCTTGAACGGAATGTGCTCACCTTGTTGCGGTGATTATTGGACTTCCCCACCACACTTTTTGTTTTTAATTTCAAGGTCTAATTAGCTATGTTAAAATTGTTATTCTTTTTATGAAGCTGTTTTTTACAAGTGAAAAATATTCCATACATATGTAACAAATCCTGTAAACAATAATAATTGAAGCTATTCATAACACATTTTGGAATTTACTGTTTTACCAGGACTGGACAAAATTTTGGTCTTGGCATAGAACTGTTTTAGGTACTCACTAGAAGAGGTGGATTGAAGTTGTGTCCCTTAATATATGTGGTAGTTAACACATGTGATAGCCATCACTTGAAAGCCCTGGTTTTCTGGCAATAGTGGCCGCCTTTTGGAAATTTGGTAAGATTGGACTTAATGGAATGAGAGTCTAGTAATTGAGCTCTGAAAATTCTGAAATCACTTGCATTTCTTTTCAAAGTCCAACCTCAAAAGCCTTTTGTTGTCCGGAGAATATACTTCCCCAACACAGAATCACCTTGATTTGCTTAGCTTCTTCAGTACCAGAGACATTTCATAGGTCTAGGATAGATAAAGCTGATAAACATTAGATCGAAACTTCCCATTGTTTAAACTCTTTGTATTAAAGTAAAAGACTTGCTAATTAATGTATGAGAGCGTATTAATTCAGTCTTAAAAGATGTGTATTAATCCGTGTGTGTAATTAATTGCTTCCAGATGCTGCATGCTCCCTTCAAGCAGTGTTCTCATTAGTTAGTCCTCTTAATATCACTGAGAGGAAGAAAGAGGCGAGGCCGTTTTTTGATGTTTACTTAATTGAAAGAGTCATTTATACACCGAGCATATAGAACACTTGGTGAGAATTTTTAAGGAAAAAAACATCAATGTAGAAACTTGGGAAAGGAAGTTGGTCTCAGAGGCAAAGCAACCTCTGTTTCTGTTTCTTCCTTACAGTCCATGAAAGCATCTGGTTTACATAGTCGTTCCCTTTTAAGGACAAAGGGAAACAATTTTTTTATTATTAAAAATAGTTATTAAAGTCATGCATGCTCATTGTGAAAAAAATGCAAATTAAGTACCGAACAATAATTGAAAGTCTCCTTCATCCTCCATTTATTTCTAGCACAAAGTTTTTAGAAATTTATCAGTGATAAATAAAGCACACTTATGAGAGGTTACCATAATGTTTATGTCCTGTCTTTTTGTTTCAGATTTAGCCTCTATTTAAACTCCCACTCTCCATTATTGTTGTCAATATTATTATTATTATTATTATATTATTATTATTTCTTAATCTCCAATGTTTTTCCTTTCTAGTTTATTCCCATGCCTGTACTTTACGGTGTTTTCCTGTATATGGGGGTAGCATCCCTTAATGGTGTGCAGGTAAGTTTTCAAACATAACAATCTAAATATAGTCATGTTTTTTCTAGTAATAAGATTCTAGTAATAGATATTTGAAGAAAAAGTCTAACCACTAACTGCTGAGTTTCTTAAATTTGTTTCCTATTTTCTCCACCATTCATTCACCTGTTTCATACCATTCTTGACAATTAAAGGTCATTTGACTAGGAACTTATTACCTTCTTTCCTTTCTTCCTTTCCTCCCTCCCGCCCCCCTCCTCACCTCTCCTTTTTCTTCTCAAGAAGGAAATCTCTTTTAATATGCTTCACAAGATGTTTATTCATTTGCATTTACCGTATATCAAAAATAGACTATTTTTATTTGGTTTGCTTTTCACATGACTGAGATCAATGATCAAATGTTTTACACCAATAAAAGAATAAAGTCAGTCTAGTATGAGTGCTACTTTTTAGCTATTCACAAATTGGGTAAAACTGCACCCACCCCCTTTTAAAAAATCATTAGGGAAAACTTTGTAAGGGACTTTGTCTTTCAACTGGGGTTTAATTTAATTGGCACCAGGAAACTGGAAGTACTTCTGCTGTTTCTTGGCACCTTGTTAATTGTAGCCTTATTTAGCACTTAGTAATGTTTTAAAGGGAAAAAGACTGCATGTTCTGTGACCATCATAAGAATTTATTTGCGCTCCTTCATAACAGTCTTGCTTTCATTTGTTAAATTCAGATTAATTGGTTTTAGAGTCAGATAGAACTGGGAAAAAGGCCAGACCCCCCAAAAGAGAAAGGCTATTTGAGTTCTCCTGGCTTAGTCAATTGGGTAGAGGTCTTCACCTTCTGGATATTTGTTACAAATCTTAAGGTAATTCATCATAGATTTGGCTAAGGGAATGTGAATGCGGGTTGTGCCCAATAAACTGTTGATACCAGGCATTATAATGTGCAAAATATATTTTATCTTTACCTGGCATTGTAAATATTCTTTATTCCCTTAAGTGGAAAATAGGACACTTGATATGGCCTCCAAACTAGGAGTTTTTATGTTTTGTTTTGTCTTAGTTTAAATCAGAAGTTTGCTTTTATGTCTTCTAGGTGCTTAACCCACCTAGAACTCAGTATATGTTTATTAAATAAAAGAAATATAAAATGATTTTATAATGGGGAAAAATCCTTCATTAAAGGGGGCAGCTAGAGGATTTCATAAATTCTGCAGTGCTGTTTTCTCTTTTCTTGAGTCTTTCTCTTTTCGATCTTTTGGCAAGATTTGACTTAACTAGAAATTTGGTAACCCAATCTTTATAAATGGGAAGTCCCACATCAGTCAAAAATAGCTCTGGATTTTTAAGATTTATTTATTTATACTTACAGAACTGGGGTACAAGCCAGAGGTGTAGGGGTGGTGAGAGGATTCACCAGAGACAGAGTGGGGAGCACAACAGGCAGTTCGTGGAAGTACACTGCTGAGGGGAGCAATGGGTGGGTCAGGAGAGGTCTGCCACGCCGTGTGGGTCATTTCTGGGCAGGAAATCGAACTCATGCTGAGGTGGCTTTAGCTTCTTAGTGCTGTGCTTTAACCTACTGCACCACTAGGGAGGGCCCTTTTTTACTTTTATACTTATACCTTCCCTTCAAAATAAAGCAGCTACTTTTTCAGAGTTAGCTAGCTGTTCTCTTCAACAGCTGTTTATTGAGCATCTTCCATCTGAAACATCCTGTTATAGGTCTTTAATAGCGTCCAGTCATCATCAGCATAAACCCAGGAACTATTCTTTGAAGTGTAGCACCTGCCACAGAAGTGCTCGCGGTCACTCCAATACCTGACAGTGTGATAACCTCTTCCAGCTTCATGTATTCATTTGTTAACCCTCTGAAACTTACTCAAACATTCATGTAGCTTTTCTTTTTTTTTTTTTTTCTGAAAGAAATGATAATGCGTTATTGAATGTATTCATTATATGATGCAGAGATAAATAGTGGGAGCTGTATGAAAATACCAAGTGCATTCCCATTTTCATGTTGACTACAACCTGCATGTCCTTGAAACATCTCTAAGATGTACATAATGTTATGGGCAGCCCCTCTTTTTTCATACATACAAGACAAATGAGGCAGATAAAATATATCAGTTAGATTTCTTCCCTTGGTTTATCATTAGTAAAACAGGCAGAAACTCTCTCCTGAGCCTCAGATGGTAAAAACACAATGCAGGAGATGAGTATCTAGAATGTATATTTTACCTTGTGATACTATTCTTTGGTGGGCACTTTGTCTCATACCTCTGCATTCAATTTCTGCAATGTAATATAAAAATTGGAAGACTCATATTATGTCTCACAGTGCTAGACTCAATTTCTGCACGTCCTGGCTAGTGTCCTCTTAAAAGGACCCTGCTCGCCTCAGTTACAGAGTGTAAATCACTAGCAGTAGTTAGGTATAACGAATATGACTTTGGTGTCAGCTCTTACAGTAATATACTAACTTGTATTCTCCTCCTCCTTTTCTCCTAGTTCATGGATCGTCTGAAGCTGCTGCTGATGCCTCTGAAGCATCAGCCTGACTTTATCTACCTGCGCCATGTCCCATTGCGCAGAGTCCACCTGTTCACTTTCTTGCAGGTGTTGTGTCTAGCCCTGCTTTGGATCCTCAAGTCAACTGTGGCTGCTATCATTTTCCCAGTCATGGTAGGTATTTCTGTAATTGAATGTATTCATAAAGGCATATTGATGTCACATGGTGATATGGAAAGAACAGAAGTCTCTTATGTGTGGTTCTAGTTTTTCCCAACTTTGCTCTATTACTTTGATCATTGTTACATTCAGGTTCCTATGCCTTTTGTTGTGTAGGCTCGACGTTGGACTCAGACTCCACTGAGTTCAGGTTCTGCCTCTGCTTGGTCCTGGGCAGTGAGCTGCCTTGGCCCTGCGGTGAGCTTACCAGCAAAATGAGAGTAGCGTCATCATTGTTACTCTGAGCACCATGATGATTATCAAGTGTATAGCATAATACTTGACACACAACTATTTTTAAAATACGGTTGTAGAATTAAATCAATCTAAATAACAAAGTACAATACACTTCAGTTCAAATAATTGAGAACAAGTTCAGCAGTTTGTGAAAGGTCGTCTGGTAAATTAGAAGAAATAGAATGAGAAGTTCAATTTTTAAAGTTCTTGCTATCACATCATTCTAAGTTTAAGGCTGGCTCTACCCTTCCCATCATTTGATGTGACAAGGCAAACAACCACCGTTTTCCTCTGAATCACAAGTACTGGGAAAAAGGAAATTCTAGCTCTGTATTTCACTTCATTGTTGAATTTTATGCTTTCCCATCATTTTCAGTTTGTGAGAAAATGCACGTGCCTGCCCTGAACCAAGTGATGGAGCCAACCTCAGCTCTGCTCTGTCTCCCCCACTTCTTTGGGAATAGAATTTACATATGCAAATCACATTATATCTTTTATAAACATTCTCTTACTCTTAGCCAGGATGATTCTTTTACTTTATGCATATTATTGAGTATAAAATTTTTTCTCTATAGAAGCAAAAGATGCTATAAAGTACTAGTGATCTTTGCAGAGCAAGATTTTTTTCTTGATTACCCCTTATATATCACTCTGTCATTTTTTACAAAGCTATTAATTTACTAGAAAATACACTTAGTCTGAGAAATGATTCCCATTTGCTTATTGGTGTAGTCTACCTCTCTATTAGTTTTGCTTAAACCAGAAAAATCAGAGTTAGACTTTCATAGATTAAAGTATATCCAATAACTTTACTTATTGTTTATGTTGAAATATTAAAAAATGTTTTATCATCATAAAGTATTTTGTATTTTCGAGCACTTTTATTTGACCACAGAATCCATGTGATATTATTAGTGCTAATGCCATTATTTCACTAAGATAATGTAGAAACTAAAATTATAGAGAACATAATGTGGATAAAGACAAGTTTAAGGCAGTCAAGATTCCTTTCTCCTTCTCATTCTAAGTTTACTGTTAACCAAAGTCATATTTATTTTGCCTTAAAAGCTCTTCAACAGCTATGTATAGAATCAAAGACAGAGCTTAATTTTAAATCCAGACAGCTGGAATCCTCATCATTCCTTTACCTGACTTTGTGATTCTGGGCTACATATTTCGGTCTCTAAGCTTCTGTTTTCTTAGTTATAAGATGGAAATAATAATATCTACTTTGTGGGTTTGTCATGGGAATAAATGAAAAAATATTGCTAATGGTTTGATATAACATCTAGTAAAAGGAAAGTATACAGTAAATGGTAATGATTGAAGTTGTCCTATAAATTACATGGCATGCACATACTCAAATATTACCTCATTTATTACTTTGAAAATGTCTTAAGTCTACTGCATGCTATACAAAATGTCTTAATTTTTGGAAAAAACTGTATAGTGTGTTAAAAACCTATGTAATTTTGAATGACAAAAATTCATGTGCAGGGTATTTCTCTTTCGACTTTGAGTTATTTTATTAAAAATCTTATGTTAAAGAAGATAGTTCAGAAAATAATCGTTTCACATTGAAATTCTAGTTAAATGTGATCTTGTGTTTCCTTGAGCAAAACAAGTGAATTTCGACTAAGATGTTTATGAGCCAACTTTCCCAATGAAACCTGGCTTCATATAGAAAGGATTTTACTGACTTTGATGGGACATGTATAACACTAACTATGACTTCACCTGACATAGTTTCTTGCATGCTTTTTATATTTGTCCTCCCAGATCTTGGCACTTGTAGCTGTCAGAAAAGGCATGGACTACCTCTTCTCCCAGCATGACCTCAGCTTCCTTGATGATGTCATTCCAGAAAAGGACAAGAAAAAAAAAGAGGATGAGAAGAAAAAGAAAAAGAAGAAAGGAAGTCTAGACAGTGATAATGATGATGTAAGGAACTTTCTAAATTTCCAAAGTTAAGCTAATAAAAGAAAGAAATGTGAGCATGTAATTTTTTTATCCCCTATACGAGATGTTTGATTGCATTCCTCCAAGAATATATACCTGGCCATGTTATGTTACTCTTCACCTTCCTTTCCCCTTTATATTCTTTGTTTGTTTGTTTTATATTTTTTCCTGAAGTCTTTTCTGTATCCATGAACTCAATAAACTCACTAATAGTGAAGTTCATAGTGACCACTTAAAAAAAGTGCCTACCAGTCTTCAATCTCACAGATAAAAAGGCAGTTTGCTTTATAATACTTTCAAGTATATTTGGTTTGCTCTTAATAATCCAGGAGTTAAATTTAAGATAACTCATTTTCTGTAATGTTAAGCCTGATGTGCACAAATGGTACTGCCTTCATCTCATATCATCTATGTATCTACTTGAGATGGTTTTTAACCAGTTTTCTGTTCTTACTCTCAACCTCACATTGAAATTTAACAAGATTTGGGATTATTTCTCTACAAATCACCCAAAAAAAGGGGAATTGTAATCTGGGTTTTTTGTTTGTTTGTTTTGTTTTGTTTTGTTTTTTATATAATTGTAATAGTGTTATAGTCTAAATGTTCTTCCTATAGTTGGATGACTAAGTTAAAGAATCACTGTTTTTTTTCTTTGGGAGACTATTTCATAGAAATATAGGTATTCCAGTAGGTATCTATAATCAGTGGTAGGAGAAATTCTGAAATTTGCTTTTCTTATACACACACACACACAGCTTACCCCAGTAGTATTTTGAAAGAATTGCCAAATGTGAAGGTTTATTCTAAATTTACATCCCTATTCTGATAGGACTCCCAATATCCTATTTTTTAGTGGGAAATAGTTAATATTTGGAATAAACATGTTGATTTTTGTTGATTATGCATGCCTTGTCCTTCATTGACAGAATTATTCTTTAAAGTATATATTTTTGTCCCAATTTTACAGAAGGAAATATATAGAGAAGTTGTATAGACCAAGAAATGTTAAGTCATTTTTTTGAGGTGTACACAACCTTAAATAGCAAAGTCAAAAGTCTATTGCAGGCCTATTTGGTTATTTACAGTTAGTCAGATTGTAGTCTTTGAAGAGCTTGGAAATAGTATGATGAAATAATTCACAGATAAAATTGGATTCCAGATAAATTAACCCAAAAAGGAAAGGCTAAATATAGGGAGGCACATTTAACTGAAGAGTAAGTATGAGGATGCTTTTGTGATTGTTATTGTCCATTCTCAGGGAGAACAGGTGTATAGATTTTCTGTTTCCAGTGAGGACAATAAGAAAAAGAAATGTGTTTAAACTACAGCAGAGATTAACATACAGTATTAAAAAGAATAATGCATTCACATGTTGACTAGAAATCAATCTTTGAAATAAATTTCTAGATTACTCAAGACCAAAAGAAAAGATTGCATGAAATACTGAGATAATTGAAATAGCATCTCATCTTGAATTTTCAAAACAAGTTATCTCAGTTTATATACATGGATATCAAATTTAAATCCATTACACATTACAAATGTATGAGGTAATATTATGGAGTCCTCTATTTTTTTTTTTAAGAAAAATAATAAAATTTTGACTTTCAGGAATGTTTTAAATTTAATGTTCTCTACTGTCAAAAGTTGGATCAAATGAATTCCTAAGAAGTTCTTCCAATTCTGCAACTTTCAACAAATCATATTTTATGTAAGCAGTATTAATCTTTTGTTAATAATATTTACCATTTTCAACTTCTTGTTTCCAACAGATTTTATGAAGAAAATATGTAATACTTTTTACTTACACATCTGTGCAATTAGATCTCTGTGTCAAACTTATTATTTAGGGTCTCTGCATTTGGAAGGTGGCTCACATGGTTAATGTGGGGTGGGATACAGGAACACAGGAAGCCTCTTACAGATGTGAAAATTATAGCTTTAATATTTGTGAAGAGAAATAGTGAAAATTTTGGCTTGCCAACATTTTGAACCCCATTTTTGTACTTACCAGCAAGCTGTGATTAAGAGTTGGCTGCCAACCTGTTCATCAACAAGCACTATTATTGGGGAAATAGTTGAAATACTTAGTAAGAATTTTCCTTCTTGACAAAGGAAGAGACATATGGCATCTTCATTATTTTCTTTTTGCTCAATTTAGTGTTAATACCTTAGTTCTTTAAAAGAAACTTGTTATATATTATTCTTTTTAAGTTCATCATAAAGTAATTTTCAATGTATATTGCAAGATGTTTGTTAAGATTTTTTTTTCTTTATTTTTCTTATCCTCTGGCTCCTTTTTTTTTTTTTTTCTTTCTTACTTTCAGATAAAGGTTATCTGCTTGTTGCTTTCAGTTGAAATGAATCCGATCTTTTCTGTTCAGGCATAGGCTTATATTAAATACAATGATTTAAAAATAAAGTGGAAATCCTTGGAAATCTATTACAGTTTTGGCTTTGGTGACCTTCTCTTTAAGCAGCCTAATGGTTATCTGCCTGGTTTTATCATTTTATGCTCATTACGAGTCCTTTCTACTTACTTCGCCATTATAGGTACCTTTCTTTGGATTTTATTTCCTCATGTTTTGTTAAGTGTTCAAATATGTTTGGTACAAACAACTTTAAATGAACCTTTAGATATAAGATAATTTTTGGTAGAGTATTAGAGTAAAAACAGGACATTTATTTTCACGTGCATATAAAGGGTTCCTTTATAGTGAATATTAGAACAAGTTCTCCACCTGCTTGGAAGGAAAGGTGAATCATCATTTTCTGAAGACGGAATCAGAAAGCATAAAAAAATCAAGAATTTGAAGGCCACGTTATAGTTTAAGTCCTTAGGTTTCATCTGCTTTTATGTGGAGGTTTTTTGTTTCACATATAGAGTGAACCCATCACTTTTTGCTGACTGAAAAGCTTGACACTTGTTCTACTTGTGATGACTCCATTTGGTATGGTTCTAGTTCTAATTGACTCGATCAGAAGAGGAGAAAAGAAAAGTCGAGGGGAGAGACTTCATAGAGTGGAAATGATTATGTCTAAGGTTTATCTCCTTAGTACAGTGTGAAAGATAATATGATAGGTTTGATGAACTCGAGGAGATAGAGAGAATTCTGTAGTAAAGACTTTCTAAAAATTGTTGTAAATTTCTTTCACAGTCTGACTGCCCATACTCAGAAAAAGTTCCAAGTATTAAAATTCCAATGGACATCATGGAACAGCAGCCTTTCCTAAGTGATAGCAAACCTTCTGACAGTGAGTAGAACTAACCTCTTGCATGCCTGCTTAAATATGATTTGCACTTACAGAGAAAATGCTTTAGCATTATCATCTACATTAACTGTCTATTTTCTTTCCTTTTTATGTTGTGAATATTTACACTTAATTATTATAAAACTTCATTTTTACTTTCCCTGAGATTCACCCCCTTAAGTTCTTCCTTTTATCCATAACCACTTAAGGGTGTTTTTTTGTTTTGCTTTGTTTTGTTTTTTGGTAATTTCTCTGAATCAAGTAATCACCAATTTCAAATTTCCATGGCTAAACTTCTAACCATGTTTTTAATTGATTTTTCTTTTTCTCCACTATTCCGTAGAATTGCAGCTTATAGTACTACATCACTGTCTGTTACTGTTTGTCTTCCTTAGGCTTCAACCAATGATCAAATCAGCCCCAAAGGGAAATTGCTTCAAGGGCCTCTCAGTGATCATTGAATCAATTACTGAATATTGAGAATTTGCAATAATTGTTATTTTTAATTACATTGGCAATTACAAAATAGTAAGGCAACTTTATAGGTAGATCCTGTATGATGTATGCATTTTCTTTTAAGGAAATTTCTTCATCCTCCTCCTCTTGTTTCAAAATCACCTTTGCAACTACACTAGTCTTGCTGGAGTAATAGACTGGCAGCTAAATTATAATGGTTTCTGACATACCACCTTTTCTTTTATAATTGAGTTAACAGGCCACTTACAGGTAAAACCTCGGTAGTAATACTAGTGAGTATCTTAAGCTTTCCACTAACAAGTACCAATTGCTTTCAAGCTACTTACACTTTGGAATATCATCTGAAGAAAATGTATGTTTTTAGATTCAGGTACGTTTTCAGCTATTCTGATCTGCAGTAGGAGAAGAAGACAATCGAGACACTTTCTGTTTCTATTTGACATTGTTAATTGAACTTCTATGAGAAGTTACCATAATTTCAAATAAATGACTATTTAAAAAGGGTTTATTAGTTACCCATTGCTGTACAACAATTTTTCACAAAACTTAGCAACTTAAATCAACAAGCATGTATTTTCTCACCCATTAAAGGAATTTAGGAAGAGATCTCTGCCAAGATTGCCATTGAGCTCTCAGCTGGGATTGAGTCTAAAGACTTGTCTGGATCCAGGAATCTGCTCCTGAGTTTGGATAGGAGGACATTGGCAGGAGGATTCAAGGCAACTCCAGGAGGCTGCCCATAATGTGATATCCCCTCATTGATAACAAAAAGAGAAACCAAGACAGGAAGTATAGTCCTTCATCACAGAATCTCAGAAGTCACACGCCACCACTTCTGCCATATTCTATAGGTCACACAAAATAACCTTGGTCCAGAGTAAGGAGGAGGTACTCAATTACTTGATGACAGCAGGCAGAGAGCATTGGGACAACATTGAGATCATAAACTGTCACATCCCTTCTAAGTGCAGTTTAAAGGCTGTTAAAGAAAAAAAATCAGGCAGTTTTTGAGACTCTAGCAAAATGTTTATACCCGATTGATTATTTAGTGCTAATTATTTTGTTTTCTCAAACACCCTTTAAAAGTATACATGGGTAGATTGCTAGGAGTGGAATAGCTGGGTCATATGGCAGATCCATTTTGGATCTTTTGTCATTAAGTGTTTAAGGAACTTTTATAGTGGCTGGACTAGTTTATATCCCTGCCAGCATGTGGATCCTTTTTTCTCCACATCCTCACCAGCACTTCCTGTTTCTGATTCTTTTAATATGGACCACTTTCATGGGTATGTGGTGGTATCTCACTGTGCTTTGGATTTGCATTTCCTTCACAAAACATGAATTCTAAATGAAATCTGCACCCCTATATTTATTGCAGCACTATTTGCAATAGCCAAGATATGGAAACAACCTAAATGCCCCAGAACATTATGAGTGGATCAAGAAGATATGGTATATATACACAATGAAATACTACTCAGCAATCAAAACAAGCTCATGCCATATTTGGCAACATTGGATGGTGCTGCAAAGGATTATACTCAGTGAAATACATCAGAAGGAAAAAAAGATGATTTCAATTACATATGTAATACAGAGAAGCTAGACAAAGACAAAGCTGACCATAGATGTGAAGAACCCAGGAGGGGTCTAAGAGTGGTGAAGGTGGGCTGGGGGGAGAGCGAAATGGCACCCATAGTGAAGGGTTATGGGTGCTTTGGTGATGGGAGAAATCTTCTATCGCCAAAAAATTAACAAAACTGTAAGAAAAAAGTACTGAAAAAAAAAATAAAGGATACATGGGAGATTAACAGTACAATATATTAGATGTTTGCTTAAACAAAATACCCATGATCATTCCAACTGTAATCTTTTTTGTCATCTGACATTTATAATCTATGAAAAAAACAAAATTGATGGTAGACTGACAGTAGAAATAAGTTCCTCAATCCCTCCTCCCCATGAACAGCAAGACAAACTAGTGAAAGCTTTAGCTATTAAATTGATGCTGTCACCCTCTAAAAATGATTTGTCTCCTTCCTCCTCACTACATACAACAATGGTTGTCTGTGCCAGAAATCCTCGAGTAAAAGAAACTAAGTTAGGCTTCATCACACTCCATAGATTCTTAGCTGGATATGGTGTTTATTGAAGTTGTTTAAACTTGTCTTTCTTAACTCTTTCCAGTTGTGAAAGATTCTTCAATGTTTGTAATCGTTTTATTTTCATTTTAATTGTATCATTTACCAAAAACAACACATTTTTTTTTTCTCCCAGGAGAAAGATCACCAACATTCCTCGAACGCCACACATCATGTTGATAAAATTCCTTTTCTTCAGTCACTCGGTTTGCCAAGGTAAAGGACAGCCCAACATTTTACGTTGTTCCGTGGTCTGATTGCCCACAGAAATGTAGTCAATGGTAGGTTATTGGCAGAACACCTTGTTCTCCTTCCTGGCTACAATTTCTCTTAAATATATTACCCAGTCACCAAACCTGGTCCTAGCCCTCACGGGTGCGCCCATTATAAGGCACCTGCTTTACTTATTCTCAGAAATAATGGAGTCGTTCTGCATCATTAATGTAAAACCCAGAATCAGTGTTAGCTCTTACATTTCAGTTTTCTCTCGAATTTAGTGGGTAACTGGCATGTCCTAGAAAGTCCTCTCAGTTGTTTGCTTCCCTTTTAACAAGTTTCAGATCTTACCCGATTTTCCAAAACAGTGGGCCCTGAATATTTGCTTCATCCTTTTGTCCTTCAGGTTATGATAGTGTTGGTCTTCCTTCTTTTTGTTTTTTGAATCTAGATATGCAAAGTTATATTTTTATTTGAATTTCTCTACTGTTGGTCTCATCCTATTTAAAAATGTGTTAAATACAGGAGGAGATAAGTATTTACCTAAAACAACTAATGACACATTGGCTTCTTCACAGTGCATAAATATTTGGTAGATGATAAAGAAATATTGATTTACTTACTATTTCTTGTCTTTTTTCTTTTCCCTAGTCCTCCTAGAACTCCAGTAAAAGTTGTGCCTCAAATTAGAATAGAACTTGAGCCTGAAGACAATGATTATTTCTGGAGGAGCAAGGGAACAGAAACTACATTGTAACCTGTCTTTCTTAGAAACGGATAGTTTTGTTAACTTTCTTGTTTTTTGTCTGGTTGTTTATTTTTTAATTTTTGTTTTGGTTTGATTTTTGGTCATTGGCCAAATACTACAGCACTCTCTCTGCTTCTCTCTTGCATAGGTAAAATCAAGACAATAGTGCATCGCTCCTTAAAAACATCTGAAGATCCCCTTTTGTTCCTAATTTTCTGATGTGTACTCCAACAACCAAATTCCTTGTCACTCAAGAAACGCACAGACCCTGTCCTTTTCCTTCATTAAGCAGAGGGCAAAAGTATTAAGGATTTTATAACACCTTTTATGAAAATGCTGAAGGAACTTACAACTTTAGCTTTGGAGCTGTGCTTGCTGGCTTATCTTTCTGTCTGGTAGAACAAACCTTGACCTCCAGACAGAATCCCTTCTCGCTTATAGATCTCTCCAGGACTGGAAAAGTGCTGCTATTCTTACTTGCTCTGCTTATGAACCCCAATCTTAGAGTATCGAAACAAAAAACTAAAGGTACTTTATTCCCTGTAGAAAAACTATTGCCATCATTGTAGCAAGTGCTGGAATGTCCCTTTTTCCTATGCAACTTTTTTTAACCCTTTAATGAACTTATCTGTTCAGTACATCGAAGAATATTTTTCTTCCTAGATTTTGTTGTTTAAATTATGGGGCCTAACCTGCAACTTATTTTTTGTCAATTTTTTAAACTTTTTTTTAATTACTGTAAAGAAAATGAATTTTTTCCTGCAGCAGGAAACATAGTTTTGAGTAGTTCTACCTCTTATTTGTAGCTGCCAGGCTTTCTGTAAAAATTGTATTGTATATAATGTGATTTTTACACACATGTACACACACAATCTCTAGGGTAAGCCACAGGGCTGGATCAGATTATAAACACCATGTTTCTAAGCATCCATTTTTCCCTTTCTTTAAAAGAATTTAACTGTTCTATGAAGGAGGTTGGGGGAACAGGGAGAAGCTCCTGTGTCGTAGGGATAATTGATGTTTTGATAGTAGTATCTGGGCACAGATGCTGATGTATTGCCATACCCATGTCCTATACAGTATTGTTAGATTTTTTTTCATTGTGAAATATGTGTGTGTTTATGTATGTACTCTGTGTGTGGCTGGTGCACACATGTGCAAAGTTAGAGAAAGAGTGATGGTAGGGGAAAGGCAAAGTTATTCAGCCTCTTGTATTATGTTTTATGAAATCCAAACTACCTATAAGAAACCCACCTGAGACCCAAGAGACTTAACCATTATACAAATGAGGATATATATGCTTTGCTACCCAGATATCTGTTACCATCATACAGACAATAGCCCATATTTGCAATTATGAAATCCTTAGAAATTTAAGAGATCACTTGCACATCTACTATGTGTTCATGAGAATGCAGATAGATCTGCAGAAGTGTAAACATTTTAACAATACACACACATACATTTTAGGCTGGAAAGGCAGTTCTTCCTATGAATGAACTTTTAGAATATATATGTGTACATATGTGTGTGTGTGTGTGTGTGTTTCGGTACCATATCACAGGTTAGAAAACAAAATTAGATCTTTATTAACTAAATTTAGCATGTTATTTAAATGTAATATTTTTAATAGGATGCATTATATATTGTGAATGTGCATTAAAGTTAGCCTGTTGAGTGTTGAATCCATAATGTTGGGTTCACATAACCACATTTGGAAAATCCTAATGAAAACTGATTGGTAGAGCACTAGGAGCAGAATGAAACCACTTTCTTTTGGTTTCATAATATGCATTCATCTTATATTAATTAAGTTATAATTCTTTCCTTTTGCAATTTTGATTATAACAAATTTTATCCTGCATAGCTCTTACTTTTGTGGTATCTGATACTCTTAAAACTTTTTATTTTATGCTGTACAAAACTAGGCATAAATGAGTTATAATTTTTTCATTAAAATGAAAGTGGTAATTTACATGTTATTTGTTAAAACTCCACATACTAGATTATGAGATCAGGGCTATTTTTAGAGCCATCCTTAAAATGACTATTCTATATGATTTAATATTTTATTACCTTAATATAAAACTACTAAGAAGCTTTTCCTTACTGCTGAAAGCATCAATAAAATGTTTAAAAGTCATGCATAATTAAGTTCAACCTAACATATGATCTTCTTACACACTTCTTTTTTGCTTTTCTAAAAACTCTTGATGTATATTTTTCTCCTCATATATCAAGTACTTGACGATTCATAACTTTGTCTATCCCTTTCAAAGAACTCCTGAAGCAACTTAACTCAGTATTTCAGCCTTTGAGTAGATCTAAAAGCCACCTGAATGTCTACAGTTTATATTATATGAGAGAAGGTTGATATTCATGTTATGAATGTAGAGGAGTACTTTGCTTTTGCTAAAAAAGGAATAGTTAATATCAAATTCTTCCAATATTTTGGAACCCAGGGAAGTTTTTAAAACATCACTACTCTCCGAGGCACAGAACTAGTTACTCACAAAAATAAAATCTGAGGTGCACACAGAGCCACCAAACCATGTGTATTCTAACTGAATTGTCTGACAATTAATCAGATTTGGGGATGGTTTGTTTCTATGTCAACTGGATGCACAAAATCCAATAGGCATTTTTTTTTTCACAAAATGTTTCTCTTTAATACGAATACAAAGATTCGATTTGTTAGAAGTAATAAGAGTTGGTGTAAATTCAGAGTTGTCATCTGAAGGTTGTAAGGTTATACAAATTTATTATTGGAAAGAAGGTGATCACTAGGCCTAGAGTTTGCCATTATAAGAGCATGAAAGTCTCTGGTTTTGCATCTGAGAAAAAAGTTCTTCGAGGCACTATTTTCCTTGATAAAAGTCAGTTTAATCTATAAAACAATGGCTTGGAAACATAATTACTGTGTGTGCCAAAAATGAGAGAGTTCTTGTCTCTTCTTCCAGTCAAGCAGCGCAGTAGGCTTGGGGTGGGATGGAGTCTTGAAGAAGTAGGAAAAATCAGTCCCCCACCTCAAAGGGGGGGCACAATTGTTTGCCATCAGTAATTCAGTTTGTGTATATTTTATGCACATGCACCAACACACACAGAGTAAATTCTTTTATCTCTATATATTAATGTTTAATACAGAGAATGAATGTCTTCCGAGTTTTTGGTTCTTTTATTTTTTAAAACTGTGTTAAAGTACTTGAACTGTATTGACTGCTGACTCTCTTTAAAACAAAACAAAACAAAACAAAACCATTTGAGTTGTATTACAGAGGCTGACATTGTTCAGGGGTGGGACAAAGCTTTCTTCGATCCTTTTTATACCACTTAATGATTTTGGTGCAAGAACTTGAAATTTTTTTTAGTTATTTCCTGATATTTGACATCTGCTCTTCACAGCTTGAGCATGAAGCTCGGTGGCACCAAGTGGCTGAATACAATTAAATGCTTTTTTATAGCACTTGACTCTGAAGTGTTTTGGGAGTTTTCAGATGATGACTTTATTGAGCTCCATTGCAACCTGAAATAAAAAAACAGGTTTGTGATGTATGCTAGCCAGCCAAGTTGTGTGTCGACCAGGAATTTGAATATATCCTATTTCTTGGCTCATTTTTTTTTTTGTGCTCTATGGGTACATACAAAATCCTGAATTCTGTTTCCTAGGCAAATATTGCAACTCAGGGCTAAAGTCACCCAGTGAAACTTCTAGAGCCAGAAGTAACTTTGTCCCAGTCCTACAATGTGAAAAGATTGAATAAGTTGCCTCTTTTTAGCCATTTTCATGGCTGGTACATATCCATTCACATTACTTTTCAGAATCAGTCGCACTTTCTGATATTCTTATTTTTATTCTCTTAAGTCTTTATTAACTTTGAAGAAATGATGCATCTTTTTATTTTAAATGAAGTAGATCAACATGGTGGAACAAAATGATAAAGAACAGAAAACATTTCAATATATTACTAATAATTTTTTCCAATATAAAACCTAAAATTCCTATAACATTATAGTATTTTACAGTTTTATGAAGCTTTCTATTGTGACTTTTATGGAATTAAGAGATGAAGAAGATGAGATATTTTAGCATTTATATTTTTCAAAATTAAATGTATACTTAAAATAAAGTAACTTTATGCATTTATGAGTGTCAGTTGCTTCTGTTCAACTCTTCAAATAATTATTAAATACCTCCACTTTTACTTCTTTGGGTGCCATGGGGGTTACAAAGATGAGTCACTCTGAGTCCCTGATCTCAGATGGCTTTTAATCATTCCAGGCAGGAAGATAATATGTATCCAAACTGAGTAATATAAGAGATTATAAAATTTATCTAATCAAGTATTAAGTGCTGTCACACATGGGTCAAAGCAAGAAAAAATGTGTCCAACTAAGCAGTGGGAATGGATTTATTGAGATGGTGTTAATTCTTTTACAATGTTAGCGAAATGTAAATAAGAGTTTCTTGAATTTAAGATGACGTATATAGTAAATCCTAAAAAGTAAAGAAAACTGCTAGGCATGATCATTTAAATAATAATTATTCAAACGACATAAGGAAACCAACAAAAGGTGAGGAAAAACACAATATTTTCAAGTTTACCATAGGGCTGAGTCATATAGCAGGGGACAGAAGAGAGAAGAGCGCAATGGCCTGAGGTGGGGGGTCATGGGGGCTGCGGTGGTGGGAGGACGGTGGGGACTGCACCTGAGGAGAATCAAGTACTGTCCAAACATTAACAATGATGTATGAAAGTGAATAAAAAGCATTCAAACAAAATCCTGGAATGATCCGCCCTATAAAAATTTGACACAATTTTCCCGTGGGGCCTACCCAGCCTTCTATGTGATACTTACAATTTTCTTAAAAATCTTCATTTGAGCCCTAAATTATAATCAGAAATGGTGAGGGAGAGGAGGAGAGGAATAAATAACAGGAATGAGAAAGAACCATTGGTAACACACACAAAAAAATATGCTGATGGTGGTGAGGTTGGGGGATGAGGAAGAAGATTTAATTTTTTTTTTTAATTGAGCTGGCAGCAGAAATTGCACTGAAAATAAATCATTATATGAGAAAAATTTGATTGTTCAACATCACACAAGGGATTCATTAAATATAGACTTACATAATGATAACAGTAAAGAAATTAGAAACAAGTTATATTTAGCAAATTATGGAAAGTGCTTTAGCAATTCTTCATTATGCTACCTAATCTGACTGAGAACAGGGAAGTAAAACACAGAAACTTCTGATTTCTCAAGCTATTAAGCGCACACACACGTATGATTCTTCAATCCCTCTCCTAGGTGTAGGAGTAAAACACAGAAACTTCTGATTTCTCAAGCTATTAAGCACACACACGTATGATTCTTCAATCCCTCTCCTAGGTGTCTACCCAAAGATACAAAAGCACTAATTCAAAGTTAGATTTGCACTCTTAGGTTCATTTCATCACTATTTACAATAAACAAGCTATGGAAACAACCTAAGTGCCCCAGAACAGAAGAATGGATAAATATGTGGTAGAATTACACACTGGAATACTACCCTGCTATAAAAAAATGAACTCTTGCCATTTGCTACAACACGGAACTGGAAGGGATTATTACAGCAAAATACTTCAGAAGGAAAAAGACAAACACTTGATGATTTCACGTATATGTGGAATACAAAAAATAAAGCAAAGAAATAGACAAAACCAAAACAACCCCTCAAAATGTGACTACAGAACAGGCTAAAGGAGGAGGGTGAGGGCTGGGAGGCAAAGAAAGCCCTGGTGGAGGATTATGGAGATGAAGGGCATATGGTTAAGAAGACATAAGTTTATTTTCTGGGCCCTTTCTGATGGTGCAACGGGTCAAAGCACAGCACTGCAAACCTAGCCACAGCCGCTTCAGTGCCATTTCGGTCCCTGGCCAGGGAGCTGACCCACATGGCATAACAGACCTCTCCTGTCTGCCCACTGCCCCCCTCAGCAGTGTACTTCGCTGATCTGCCTATATTGCTCCCCATCCCGTCTCTGGTGAATTCTCTCACTGCCCCGGCACCTCTGGCCTGCAACCCAATTCTATATGCATAAATAAATAAATCTTACAAAAAAGATGTTTATTTTCCAAAAAAGAAAACAAAAGCAAACTTCAGTGAAGGAAAATTACTGTATGAGAAGTAAATAGTCCAACTATGTAGTAGTGTTAAAATTTTGAGATTGATGAAGTACAAGGAAAGAGATTTTACTTAAATTTGGCATTGTCCATTGAGTGACTCAGGTATACTTTCATTGGATTTGTAATTAGAACCAGATTCTACCTGATTCTACTGGAACATAAACGTCACCATAATAATAGAAACACTATTCATTGGTTGCAACATTCAGCACTCACCCATAAACAGCAGAGAAATTCAAAAAGTGTCAGAGGAGCAAATGAGATTACACTTGAGAGTGTTCTGTTTTGAAAATAAGCATTCTCCATTATCAAGAATACAGTTGACTTCTTTTATCCTGTATATCCCGAGAGTGCATGTCAAACTGATCTGATAAAAATTTAGCTTAGAATATTTCAAACATTGAGATTCAGAGAAAAGAAATGTCAAGGGTATGTATCAACTGAACATTTGTCATTGTGAAGCTTCAGTTATTGATTAGATTCAAAACAGGCAGACAGTTGTTGACTTTGGGTAAAACTATAAGTAACTATAAATTAGTGGATTAGTAACTATATATAAACTTTTGAAAGAATCAGCTTCTTAAATGGTAAGACTATGATTAGATACTATAATTAGAAAAGTGCTGATGACATGATACATATGCTCATATTTAATATAAAATGTATCATTTTATGTAGTGCTTCCAGAATACCATCCTAGTTGACATTTCATTATAAAAACAGTTAGGCTTTTATTTCAACATCTTATTATCTGAGATAGGAGGCTTGAATCTTCCATTCTGAAGCTGAAAAATGATGCTGTTAGGTTATTTGTGAACCTTTGTGAGACATCACTCTGACAGGCAAAAATTTCTTTGAATGGCTCTCACTGGTGACTAAACGGGTTATGAAGCTCTCCAAAGCCACTGCAACAGGAATTGGATTCCTGGCCAAGAAGCTGGCACACCTCTCCTGACCTGCCCCCTGCTCCCTCCCCTCAGCAGTGTAATTCAGTAGATCTGCCAGTTCTGCTCTGCACTCTGTCTCTGGTGAAGCCTCTCACCACACCTGCACCTCTGGCTTGTACCCCAGTTCTGTATGCACAAATAAATCTTAAAAACAAATTCACTGAGTCTCAACACATGACTGACAATATTCTGGACGTTTTTCAAGTATTTATCTTCATAAAAACACGAAGTGAAGAGTATTTTTTCCCTCTATTTGATAGATGAAGAAACCAAGGTTAAAGATATTTAGAAAATTGCTCATAGAAAGTGTTCTGCTCTCTTTTGGGATAAGGCTTTCATTCAATGTTGGCTGTTCACAGTCATAGGCCATTTCCTCCCGCAAAATTTCCTCTGGCCCTGGGAGCTGCTTTTCTTAAAATATCGTTTCATTCTCTCAGGGCCAACCCCAACCAAATCCCTTCCCTCAATCCAGGTCATATCCGCAAGACCATTTCCGCTCCACACTTCCCAATGGGTCACCAGAAAATTCTGAGCCAACTTACTTTATGATGGAAATTTTCCTTCCGCTCATCCTGATCACTTTTCTGCCTATGTGGTGTGGATCCTTACAGCATCTAATAAGCCTCATACAAGGAAAATCTCCACCTTAGCAGAGGCTGTTTCCCAGGAATCCAGCATAAGTCGGGCACCGCACTAGTAAGTGTCCAGCTGACAGCAATGGTCTAGTTCTGGGATCGCTCCCCTTAACCACTAAGCTCTAACAATTCTTAAATAATACACTTTGCAAAGTAAAAATATTCCCTCATATTTCGAAAGTTGTATTACCAGATTTAGCTTTAACAAAAGACCTACATTAATACCCCTTTTCACTACCTGAAGGGTTTTTGCCTTACAGCCAAAGTCGAAAAGCAAAACTAGCCTTCAGGTTTGTTTTGCAGCAGCCATTTTGAGGCAGCACACATACTGGGCGGCTCCATAACCACCAAACTCCTTCTCAGGGAAATACTGTTCCACAAACGTGTACGTACCATTTAATTCTGCCTTTACTGTACATGAGTGTTATTTTAGGTTCTGTGTTATTTGGTATGGTTTCTTAGGCTATTCTTTGGATCTGGGAATGCTCCATATTTTTCCCATAGGAATTAATATAATTGTTTCTTTGCTTTACACCATTTCTGCTTACGAAAAGTATCATAGGAACTGCTGTATTTCGAGATAATCAGCTAAACCTATAAAAGATTTTTTTTAATAGTACATAAACCATAGTTTTCAGTATTCCAGCTCTCCTACCCATTTTCCCACCAAGGTTGTGGCCCTTTTCTGGATAACTGTTCTGAGATCTTTTAGATCCATTGCACCCACTATTCAGACAAGTCATTAGACTCAACAAGGGGCTATCTAGCTAACATGGTAAATAAATACTTTTAGTGACCGTGTTGACTAAGTCAGTAAATGGAGAGCTAAATGCAGTAAAGTTTTCCTCAAATCCTTAGCTACTGAAGCCCTTTTAGTTTCTCTGAAACCGTGAGAATAACTTCAATTGTTCAAAACAAGCTCAGGTATCATGCTGACCTCTTCAAGCAGGTTTTTCACTTGTGCAGTTCCCAACAAATCAACCTGATGGAAATCTGCTGAGCTAACCTGCCGCAGGTTTCTTTAAAACCTCAGTGATGTTAGGAGAACACAAAAAAGCAAGCCATACTCCCTCAGCACATTTAAGCCCAGTTTTCACCACAATGGTGCAAAAACAACATCTAAAATATCTTTTGGGTGGAGGTGAAAATATATTAGAAATTCTTATTTCATATAAGTGTCACAGGGCTCAGAGTTCAGTATGTTTAGAAAACTCCTAAAATGCAAAGAAAGCTATTAACAGTCATCAGATCTCATTATGGTGAAGCAACAAAGGCTTCAAAAATTCATAGGCCAATGACAGCCAGGGCTTATTTATGGCTTCTGCAACAAGGCCATGTATGGATGGGGGGATGAGGCTCTGGTCTCTGTCATGGTTGTTCCAAGATCCTGGTTGATGGAATATTCCCACCTATATAGAGCTGAATTCACTGCACAGGGAAGGAGCAAATGAGAACTACTGACAGCTACTAATGCTTCTGCTCATGGTTCATTGTCCCAAGCAAATCAGATGACCAACCTTGGTCAACAAGGAAAATGTTTCATCATCTTTGAAATCCTTAGTTTTATCTATTCTTAAATTTCAATTTGAGTAGAAAAACATACATGTTTGTTTTCTGCTTAGATTCTTTGCTAATATTGCCCTTAATTTAGGCAGCCAGTGAAGAAAAGTACAAAACAAAATCCAGTAGGTCACCAATCTTTTTCACAAATATTTGCTTCCTTCCCTTCTACACACAAAATATTTTCATTCCAAATCCAGAAATAACATCAGGTTTCTAGTCGGTGAGGATAGATTCATGCCTAGTCTCTTATACTAAAGTTATTGTATCCAACTGAAAGTATTACATAGGCTTCCTATGAATTAATCCAAAAGTTTTAACATGAGATATTATGACCCTGAATTTGACTTGGTCCTTGGAATGAGGTGGATTTTATTTTCCCTTTTATAGCTGAAAAGTACTCTTTTCAGAGAAACAGATGAGAGAAACATACTTCACTTTATAATTCACACAAACTGAGATTTCCCTATGTTTACTGATGAATAAGCATTGGTATTGTTATAGGGCACCCCAAATCTGTTAGAGGACAGGGAGAGAGGGGCACTCCTGAAGCCTCAAAACCTGCCTGCTCTAAGTGGGTTCTGCCATCTGCCGCAACAAGACAAAACATATAAAACTTTAATGAAAAGGGACTTTAATACAGTAAATATACAATATGAAACACAAAGAATATAACTTCCAAATCAAACACCTGAAGTTACCCATCCCCTCGTGGGCAAAAGTCAACCCAAAAGGGATTGGCCCAAAGCAAGGCCTGAAAGCTGCCACTAGACTAAAGCACCTTCTGGCCGGGACCCATGGAAAAGGGTCAGAAATGGCCAGACAAATCTGGGAGCAAAAGAGCAAAATCAAAATCAATATAAACACTGCCATAGTCACCTCCCTACAGGTATCTCACCCACATCTGCCTTAACCAGTCCAGGGTCAGGAAACAAGCACAGTTTTCTTCATCACGTGCTTGCTGCTCCATGTGGCTTTCTTAGGTCTCCTCCTTCTCCATCCTTCTTTATTCTCTCTTCTTCTCTCCTTTTTCTCTGCTCAGCTCCACCCTCCTTCTGGGTGGGGCAGGGAACCTGGAACTTCCCTTTTTCCTAGGGACCACCCTGTTGTAGTATAATGTATGTGTTCAGGGAACTGATGTGAATTGGTGTGGTCTGCTAGACTTAAGCAGCCTGTTAAGCTACCATTACTGTTAACCTGCAGTTCTGCATTCCTATACAAAGGTTAGAACTGCCCGGACAGTCAGTCAACAGAGCCAAACCTTACAAGTTGCCTATCAAATCAATTAAGAGCAGAAAGCTTGATCCCCCTGAGAAGGCTGTGCAGCACGAGTTATGACTGGGAATGACTGGGGGCTGATGACTGCTGGCTGCACAAACTTACTCCAGCCTCATACATCACGAGGTGTGACCCAGAAAGCCCTGGGGGCTGAGGACTGATGTATGACAAGGAACACCCAGAAGCTGATCGGTGGAATGTCTTATTGATAAGATTAGAACCACAGCCTGGATCTAGGCTTAAGGCTTCTGATGAAAATACTTGGTTGGCAAGCAGATAAGAATTATCTGGTGGGCAGACTCATGTCCCCCAGAAGACTTAAGTGACAAAAACACATTTGTTAATTTCACCCATCTTTTTCTTTTGTCCCCTTATCCCATGTCACTGATGCTGTATGATTATTCTATCAATAAAAGGCCAGGATCTTGCTCTTCAGCCGCGTCCTGATTCATGCAGACTGCTCCACAACTCTTGTTTCTTTATCAGTATGGTGTTGCCCAATGCAACAAATTGGTAAAATAGTTCTTATGGAAAGGCTTAATTTGCTTGTGAGATTTTGCTTATTTATTTTTTGTTTTAAAGATTTATTTAGACATACAGAACTGGCCATGGGCCAGAGGTGCAGGGGCAGTGAGAAGCTTCACCAGAGACAAGAGTGGGGAGCAGAACAGGCCGACTCAAGAAGTACACTGCTGAGGGGAGCAGCGGGTGGGTCAAGAGAGGTCTGCCATGCCATGTGGGTCGTCTCCCTGGCTGGGGATCGAACTTGCACTGAAGTGACTTGCAGTGCTGCATCCTAACCTGTTCTGCCACCAGGGAGGGCCTGATTTTGCTTATTTCTAATGAAATATTTTTACTGAGCATAGTTCCTTTTTCTTATTTAAGATAGCCTATATATGTTATTTCTTTATTTTCATGACACCTTATAGAGTTGGAGGATACCCTGAATGTAAGTATTTGTCCAACTTAAACTTTAGATCTGTGTATACCTGTGTAACCCACAACATAGCTTAAGATAAAGAATATTGTTATATTCAAAAGGTGTCCTTAGTTTTATCTAGTACCCTTAGTTTTACCTATTCTTAAATTTCATTGAATAGAGTCATATGTACTTTTTCTGCTTAGTCTCTTTGTTTAGTAACTGTGACAACTATCCATGTCTTTTATGTCCTGTGTAGATTTTAGTATTTGATGATATATTTAGTTTTTCTAATCTTATGTTGATGGGTATTTGTGTTAGTTCCAGTTTGAGGGGAACTAGGGGTTCCCTAGTTTGTTATATGGCTTTTTCCCCTTCTCCTTGTTTTGTTGATCTGCCCTGCCATTTTCAGAGACAGCTTGTGCCTGTCTCTGAAAATTCTAAGTTTTTCTGGGATTTTGTGATATCAATCGATTTTTTCCGTGTATTTCTGTCACTTCTGGTTTGCCTTTTTTTCTTAATTTTTAAAACACTTTTCAGTTGACCAATTGCTTTCCAGATTTTATTACTTTTAAGCTGCTTTTTTTGTTGTTGTTCTTTCCACTCATGGGGTTTATCTTGGCTTGTAAACATTTGCATATGTCCATATCTTGGTTACCAAATAAAAATGTCCATATTCTTGGTTACTGTTCTGCAATAAAAGAAGAGTGCTCTTTGAGAATATGGTTCATTTGGGTACTGATTCATGGATAATACAATATGATCCTGTTGTATTTTTTGTTAAAAAGCAAGAAAGTGCTAAAATGAATGCAAATATGAGGTGTGTGTGTTGATGAGACACAGGAGCTGACCCAAAAGAGCATCCAATGGTCAAAGCTGGAACAAGTTGAGGAACAAAATAATATAATGCAGTATTGTATAATAACTCAGAGTGTAAAATAAATGTATATGTGAAACAAATAAAAATAAACCAATGATTAGATAAATAAGTAATGAAGAAGCAGAAAAAAATCATCATAGCTCAAATTTTATTTGTAGATTCTCCTTACCTAAGAGGTGGAATTTAACTATTCCCTTTAGTACGGGCTGGATTTATTGACTCTTATAAAAAAGATCATGAACGGGAAAAGTAATAGCTTTGCCATACCTGACAAACATACCTTAAGTCAGTGCTGGAGGTGAACACCACCACTGCCATGTTGTGGTAATACCTGTGTCCAGTACAGTCACCAGGAGCATTTTTGTCACATTTGCCACATAGAAAACTGGTCATAGAAAATTTTCTATAAAAGATAAAATAACTGGTTGTCAGTTTAGTTTAACTGTTTTGTTTGTATGATGAAAAACAAGTGTGATTATAATATTTTGGTATTTTCTTCACCTCTGGGTTTTTTTCAGAGTGAAGATAGTAGATGAGGGCCTCAGTGGTGCTGCAGAGATTAAAGTCTCAGCACTATCAAGCTACCACAAGCCACTGCAGCATGAGTTTGCTGCAGAGGAGGTGACCCACATGGCTCAGCCAACCTCTACTATGTCATCCGCTGCTCCCCTCAGCAGTGTATTTCAGTACATCTGCCTGTTCTGCTCCCCACTCTGTCTCTGGTGAATCCTCTCACACCCTATTCCTCTCTCCCCTGCACTTCTGGCCTACAACCAGTTTTTGTACCCATAACTAATTTTTTTTACATGTTAAAAAAATATGGCTTATAACAACTCTATGTATCAACCTGAAAGTATGGCAATAAAACTTATTGAAAATATGAAATTAGGGGATGTGAAGCCAGATTGCATACTCTACAGCTATATCACCTATATAGGCAAATACATAGGATGCAAATGTATAACTGCACTTTGTATTGGGTTTTGAAAGCCCTCTATACTATGGTTTCTTCTTGGTGTATTATCACATGTCTGTTGACAGGTGTCCAAAATGCTGTGGGAAGTGTGGGTTCCACCCTGTGCCTTTGAGTCTATAACCCTTGGTCTTCTTCCCCAATGTACTGTTTCAAAACAATAAGTCAACTCTTGGGGAAATTATTATCTCCTATCTGTTTGATGGGGAAATTTATTGTCTTCTATCTCTTTGATAAGACTTCAGTTACCTTACTAACTTGAGCTGGGAGTTCAGAATCCTGATAAAGTCTATGTTTCACAGCTCAAGATCATGGCCATTGCCTATGCATGTCTCCTCCATGGTCCACAGACACAGGGTTTCCACAACCCTTTAGACTCACCTCCTTTTTTTTTTTTTAAAGATTTGTTTATTTGTACATACAGAACTGGGGTACAGGCCAGAGGCTAAGGGGCAGCTAGAGGCTTCACCAGAGACAGAATGGGGAGCAGTGGCAGGAGTAAAGGCAAATCTGTTATAGAGCAGCAAATCTGTTAGAGGACAGGGGGAGAGGGACACCCCTCAAGCCCCAAAACCTGCCTGCTCTAAGTGGGTTCTGCCATCCGCCGCAACAAGACAAAACATATAAAGCTTTAATGAAAAGGGACTTTAATACAGTGAATATACAATATGGAACACAAAGAATATAACTTCAAATCAAACTCCTGAAGTTACCCATCCCCTCGTGGGCAAAAGTCAACCCAAAAGGGATTGACCTGAAAGCCTGCCACAAGACTAAAGCACCTTCTGGCCGGGACCCATGGAAAAGGGTCAGAAATGGCCAGACAAATCTGAGAGGAAAAGAGCAAAATCAAAATCAATATAAACACTGCCATAGTCACCTCCTTACAGGTATCTCACCCACATCTGCCTTAACCAGTCCAGGGTCAGGAAACAAGCCCGGTTTCTTCATCACATGTTTGCTGCTCCATGTGGCTTCCCTAGGTCTCCTCCTTCTCCATCTGGCCTCCTTCTCTCTTCTTCTCTCTTATTCTTTCTCCTTTTTCTCTGCTCAGCTCCACCTTCCTTCTGGGTGGGGCAGGGAACCTGGGACTTCCCTTCTCCTAGGGACCACCCAGTTACAGATCTATGAAGTACATTGCTGAGGGGAGCAGCAGACGGATCGGGAGAGGTCTGCCAAGCCATGTGGTCACCTCCTGGGCAGGCGGGAATTGAACTCATGCGGAAGTGGCTTTAGCTTCTTAGTGCTGTGTTTCAACCTGCTGTGCCACCAGGGAGGGCCAGACTTATCTCCTTTTAATGGCACTTATCACAGTGTCTCCTCAGAGCACCCGCAAGCTCAAGGGTGAACACTGGAATCTAACCATTACTTTGTGCTTGGTATTTGTCAAAATGCCTTCAGAAGGCATACCTGACTTTCATAAATGAATACATATGTGTTTCAGCCAAGTTGGTCATGAGTCAAGCACAAGAAATGTGTAAGAAGTGAAATAAAGAGATGCCACCTATTTCTGTGTAATCTCCAGCCCTCACAATTCTCAGGAATATTTTCTTAAAGGCCACAGTACTTGCTTGTCAGCTAGGTATAGGGTAAGGCAGGGGCAAAAGTCCCTGTATGAGGAACATGCTGGGAAATCAGTATCTGCTGATAACAGTAGGCAGATTTTAGAATAGAGATAATAGACTGGCAGGAGTAATGGAGCCCCTAGGCAACAGCCCCTAGTCACTCCACCCTAGTTTACGGTCCTGATCCCATCACCCACAAGCAAACTCCTTATGGACTTGTCCCACCTTCTATTCAATGCTAATAAATACCAGGCAGCCTCGGGCTGCCCTTTACTTCCAGTCTAGCCCCTCTAGTGGAGTTTGAGTCATCTTTCCCATGCTGCTGCTGTTCCTGAAGGCAACAAATTACCACTTCCTTAAGCTCAAGTTCCAACTGGAATTTTCCTTACTGCTTACTGTTTGCTCTAAAACATCCTGTATTTCTTTGAAAGAACAATATTAGCCCAAGACCACTGCTTCAAACCATAAGGAACTCTAATAATCCAAACTAGACTGATGAAAAGCAAAGCCTGTGTCAAATAGCCTTGTTTCAGTGACATTTCTCCTCATAATAAACCATGCACATGGATAACAATTTCACTCCTAATTATTAAGGGAATTGTGCCTTTGAAGGTAAAACCTAACCAGGTGATTCTTAATGGGCCAGAGAAGCAGGAAATATTTGACATTGGTAGCCTCTTGGTGTGGTAATTTTCTTCTATCTTTGCTGATTTCTCTTCCACTAAATGATCAGAAAATTACTGTGACTTTATTCCCATAGGCTGAAAATTAGCCTGCTAAGCTTGAGCCTAAATCAGATTCTGATGACTAAGAATTAATCTATTTTAGAGGAAGCATGCCTAACGGAAATAAGTACAGCTCTTCACTGTCACAATATAGTAGCTGCTGTCACCTGTGATTGATCCAAGTAGCCAAATGTGGAAATGGTTCAGGTCTGAATCCCTTTATTCTCTAGTCAATACTGATGAAATTTGTCTTTCCAGAATACATCTGCTCACATGCACATCTCTCACAAGTGCAACAAAACCTTCATTTTGAAGGTTAAAAGGAAATGTTCTAAGAGTATTTAAATCCTTTTGGCATAACTCACTGTAGCAGGGATCTCCCAAGACTGACTTTGTGATTATGGCTTACTTCAATTATTTTGAGAGACAGCAGAAAATTGTTGTTTTTAAATTCAAGATTTAAAATCATTTAAATTAATTTCTATTTTAATAAATCACAGGAAAAATTGCAAATGAGAGAATAGTATGATAAAGAAGTCTGATAACTAAAAGCTGTACATGGGGAATTTACTCAAAAAATACTCAGCATTTATTATTGAGTACCTAATATTTAATGATATTGTGCTTTTCTTTTGGTGAATGAAAGAGCTGCTATGCTTGTTCTCATAGGGATTCCAATCTGTCACATTGGTTTACAACATTTCATCCATGTTGTTATAAATGACAAGGTTTTTTCTTTTTTGCTGCAGAGTAGTACTCCACTGTGTAAATATGCATTTTGTTAATCCATGCATCTGTGCTGCAGTGAAAATAGAAGGACATATATCCCTCTCAATTAGGGTTTGTACATTCTTTTTTTAAAAGATTTATTTATTTCTGCGTACAGAAGTGGGGTACAGGTCAGAGGTACAGGCGTGGTGAGAGGGTTCACCAGAGACAGAATTCATCAGAGACAGAGCGGGGAGCAGAGTAGGCAGATTGAGGAAGTACACTGCTCATAGAAGCAGTGGGGAGACAGGAGAGTTCTGCTGCACCATGTGGGTCACCTCCAGGGCTGGGGATTGAATTCACACTGAAGTGGATGTGGATAGCTACAGTGCTGTGTCCTAACCCATTGTGCCACCAGGGAAGGCCTGTTTGTACATTGTTAGAGTAAATATTTAGGAGGGGACTTCTGGATCATGTGGCAGGCCTAGTTTTAATATCTTGAGGAACCTTTATACTGGTTTCCATTAGGGTTGCATCAGTCTAGATTCCCACGAATAGTTTATAAGAGTTCCTTTTTCTCCACATCCTTCCCAACACTAGTTTCTGTTCTTTCAGCTGTAAGCTATTCTCAGGTGTGAGGTAGTACTACATTGTAGTTTTGATTTGCATTTCTTTGATGATAAGTGATGATGAGCAGTTTTTCAGGTGCCTATTGCACCAAATGACCAATTGGTATTTACCAGAGAGGTGAAGGAGACATGATATGGAGAAGGATAGAATCAGACTTTTAGTGATAAACTTAACATAGTTAACATATACACATATGTTAATTCTCAATTATAATTATCTGAAATGTATATAATGTCATAATGCAATATAACTTCAATTTAAAAAAAAAAGGCATGATATTTCTCTTACAAAGAAGGACTCAGCAAGGTGATTTTTCTGAGGAAAACTGACATGAAATACTGCAAAAGAAATACCATGGTATGCAAGTAATGTTTTTACAGAATTATCTGAATGTAGATACTTTTATCTTTTCTTGGAACATGTGGATCTGACTTCATTCTATTTGAGGTGAGGAGGTGCTATGTGTAAAACAGTTACAAAATCCTGCTTTGAATAGTCTGAAACAGGTAGAAGTTTAGAAACATCTCTTTGATCTGTTAATGAAATATCATTGTAAAAGTTAATAAATCTGCTCATTTTATAAATGTTACTTACTAGCCTCTCTCGTAGATGATGAATGGACATGGTATTAACATATTCATGTCTCTACCCAATACCCTGTCCCTCTAAACCCAGTCCTATGATAAAATATTCCATCCAGAAATTTCTGGTAAATATTTAACAATCTGTTTTAAGGAGAAAAAAAAGTGCTAGTTGCAGTGCATGTTGATTTCTGTTGTATAAATACTCAGACCATAGCTGATTTCAGTCTATGCATCTGGAGTCGGGAAGAAATGCACACAGTCAGCTCCAGCATTCTGCTGCCAGCTCCAGACAGCCCCTGCTCCTCTCCCTCCCCCTGTATTGACTCTAGTGGGGTTGACACTTGCTAACTCCAACCTACAGATGGACTCATGAATGTGAAGTTGCCAATCTACAGTAGCTATGGGTCCAAAACTGCACATATGATCCAGTTTATGTTAAATCAGTTTCTCTTTAAAAATAATCTGGGGCCCTC
>NW_004567113.1:20826755-20867725 GCF_000260355.1 Condylura cristata | reverse complement strand
TTTTTAAATCTGATATTTTAAAAGCTGTGAGTGTTAAAGGTGTCTCATGTTAATAAGGACTTCTGGGGAAGCACTTAAGAAAGGGGGCACAACCAGTTATGTGATTAAAAATCTGGGAGGGGAGAGGCACTGAAGCTTGAGTGAAACTACCAATGTCCAATGATTTAATCAATCATGGATCAGTAATCAGCCTCCAAAAAAAATATCCAAGAGGTGGGAATTTGGAGAACTTGCAGCATGGTGAGTGTGTGGAAATTTGGGGAGAATAGCTTTCCCTGAGAGGGCACTGGAGTGCCGCATCCTCTCCCATACCATGCTTCTTACTTACCTAGCTGTTTCTGAGTTCTATCCGTTGAAAAAAAATTGGTGATCTAGGGAGTCAACATGTTTCCTGAGTTCTGGGAGCTGTTCTAGCAAATTAATTGATCCTGAGGGTGGAGTTTTGGGAAAGTCTGATTTATAATGAGCTGGTTAGAGGCACAGGTAACCATCTGGGCTTGTGACTAAAGTGGAATGAAATCTTTGGAGCCTTGGAATTTCATGTCGTTTCTAAGAGAATCATTTATATTGTCATGTCTTCAATACCTTTTGTAGCTTTATGAGCCAAATTTTGATCAGTTGCTTAAATAACCTGAACTCAGTTTCTGTAACTTGCCACTTACTTCAGCTTGGTATATTCAAACAACAGAGTATTATGAAACTATTAAAATGGTTTAGTAGCACAGGATTCACATTGGGAGATTTGTATGCAATCACTATGACATTTCTTTAAGATTAAGAAAAGTTTGTAAAAGAATGTAGTATTTCCAAAACAATGGATGACGGTATCATAGAGAGGAAGGCATATGAACTGGACCTAAGCAGTTGTCTGGTGGTTAACCACAGCATCAAGGACAAGGCCCAAGCATATAGAATCATGAATATCAGATCAATATGCCTAAGTGTCTTTAAGGAGCCACTCCCATTTCTTTTTTTTTTTAAGATTAATTTATGCATAAAGAACTGGGGTACAAGCCAGAGGTGCAGGCACAGTGAAAGGATTCACCAGAGACCGAGTGGGGGGCAGAACAGGCCGCTGAGGGGAGCAGCGGGTGGGTCAGGAGAGGTCTGCCGTGCCGTGTGGGTGACCTCAGGGGCAGGCAGGGATCAAACTCATGTGGAAGTGTCTTTAGCTTCTTAGTGCTGTGCTATAACCTGCTGAGCCACCAGGGAGGGCCACCACTACCATTTCTAAGGGGACTATAGCTGTGATTTAGGAAGACTAATCCATTTGTAGCATGTGCCACACACTATTGTAGGAACAACCTTGAAACAGAAAAAAATAGCTGAGATGTTAATAAAAGGCTGCTGGTAAAAGGTGACAATGGACCACACATTCTCCTTTCATAAAGGAGCTGTATAGTTAAAGTGATTCCCAAAAATGATTTGTTTAAAATGATACTTCATTATCATATTCAATGATATTGCTTGAGATATATCTAACACATAGCCTTATTTATGGGAATAGAAATCCTAAGCTAGAATGCCCATCTCATTTTTTGCTACAGTAACTTCTCCAGTCATGCATCTCAAAGCTTCCTCCCCCTCATTAACAATTATTGGAAACTTCAGGATGGCTGTCTGAACCTGAACTCCTATGATAATAAAGACATTCAGCATCTGAGTTTTTGTCTGACTTCTAACTACTGAAGTATATAATATCAAGCTTAATCTCAGGAATCTGCCTCTTATTTAATACCTCACAAGGCACAAAAGCTATAGATCCATCCACATTAGACAACATTTTAAATTAAAAAAAGGAAAACTATTTTAATGCAAATGTGAACTAGTCATATTTTCTATGACTTTGAACTCCACTATCTTTTGAAACTGCATTCAAATTGGACCAAACGATCCATATTATATATATGTTTTATATATTTTATATAAATATGATTCATATTTTATATATATTTACATATATAATTTTTTTAACAAATGGAAAAGATAAATTTTCCATAAAAAATAGCTTGAGAACTCAACCTGAATTTAAGATATTCTGATCTAAAGCAGTATTGGATAAAGACAATTGCAGTTTTCATTAAAGCAAAACAGGACCCTCCCTGGTGGCACAGGAGTTAGAGCACAGCACTATGAGGCTGTTGGCAGCTACTATAATTTGAGTTCGATCCCCAGCCAGGTAGCTGACCTACATGGCACTGTAGACCTCTCCGGTCTTGACTGCTGCTCCCCTCAGCAGTGTCTTTCAGTGAGTCTGCCTGTTCTGCTCCCCACTCTGTGTCTGGTGAACCCTCTCATTTCCCACACCTTTGGCCTGCACCGCATTTCTTGCATACATAAATAAATAAATCCTTAAAAAAATATAAATAAGGAGCAAAACAAAAATCCTTTCTCCTAATACTAATACCTTAGAATATCTAATATCTTAGAATCAGCTGTTTCCAAGACTGCTTAGACAGCTTTCTGGTATCTATGGTGCCTGAGTTGGAATTTTATTCCAATAACTTTTCATAAATGCCTCTTGAGATTTTTATTAAGAGCATAAGAAACTTGATGACACAGTGATCTGAATGTTGAAGCCCTGATGTATTTGCTTCAGAGCAGCTTCACAGCATTTGCAGGCTGGCTCTGCATTGTGGCTCAGAATTTCCTAGCCGTCACCATATGAGCGTGGATAAGTACTTTATGAGAATAAGTTGTCTACTGTGTCACATGATAGTACTTATATTCTAGGAGATTCCCATTTATACATGTGCCCTACAATCTATGTCAGTACTTAAAAAAGTTTTCCCTTCCCTACTTTGTCATCTATGTGACTATTCTGGAAATTGCAAGATGGTAAATAGGGGGAAATATACTACTCTTTTTTATTTTTTCGTTTAAGATTTGTTTATTTATGCATACAAGAACTGGCATACAGGCCAGAGGCTAGTGGTGCAGGAGGTGAGAGGATTCACCAGAGACAGAGCAGGGAGTAGCACAGGAAGATCTACTGAAATACACTGCTAAAGGGAGCAGTGGGCAGTACAGGAGAGGTCTGCTTTGCCATGTGGGTCACCTCTCTGGCCAGGGATCAAACTTGTGTTGCAGTTGCTGCAGATAGCTTCATAGTGCTATGCTTTAGCCCCTTGTGCCACCATGGAGCCTCGAGTTTTTCTACTCTTTACCCTACCCAAATACTGGTGCTAAACAGGCTCTGGGCACAGATATACTCATGCTGGATCACACACTACTAAGGCTTAGGTAGCTAGTAATGGTCATCATTTTCTGCCTGAAAGACAGGACAGTCACCAAACATGACTTTTCTGTAAGCACAAAGGTGGTCTGTTGACCTGTCTTCCACTCTGCTTCCTAGAACTGGACACTTAATAATGATTAGACATAATTCCCACAGACTCTTTCTTCCCTCTCACTGCTAACTCTCCTATGATCCTTCTGATCTGGAGATTCTGGCCTTTTCTGAGTTCTTGGCCCCACCACTCACTATCGATATATTTCTTAACCCAAATAGATAACCCTCTGTCACCTTCTTTCCAAGTACAAGTGTTAGACTCATTTCCTTCCCTATCATTTGATTTTTAAATCTTTTTTTAATAAAAATTTGCTAACCCACTTTTCTTAGGGACTTCGTTTTGCACCTCAAGAGATGAGTTAGGAATCAAAATAACAAAACAGAACAAAATCCAACCCACCAGCAACAATCAAATCAAATTTACAAATGAACATAAATACAATTTTCTTACTTTCTAATGGAGAAATGTTAATGATTTTAGATTCCTCAGACTGAATTGTGGGAAGAAAATAAAGTCAGAAAGATTGACATTTCAGGATCTTATTATTATAATATAATATATATGACCTACTGAACATTGTTATTCTAGTATTGGACATCTGAAGAAACTTTGACCAATCATGATAATTTTCCAGGAATATGAAAATTATGATTCAGAATGAATAGCCTTTAGTTGGGTTTAAAATTTTAGGTATTCATGGCCTTATTTTTTGTCATATATTCAGTACAGAGAATTAGGTGTTAGACAAAGAGACAGACATGTAGAGCTAAATGTGAGAAACAGAAGAAATCCATCTACAGGTCAAGACAGAAGAAATCCATCTACAGAACAAGATAGAACAGTGAGGAAGATTTACACTTGAGACTTCTGAAGAGGAGCAGAAATGACTCATAGAGCAAGGACCATGATAACATTTCTTCTAGAATCTGGTGCCAGTGGATTCAGAGCTTTAACTATATTCTTACAATTTTGGGCTGGATTTTTGTCAGTCGTGACCCAGTCCTATTTGAATTACATATCTGCATCAATCTAAAAATCTTTTGTACTTCACAAAAACACAAAGACAACCTACAGACTTGGAAAAATTTTTTGCATACCACATAAGTGACAAGGAACAAATTTCCAAAATATACAAAATATTTATACAATCCAATGACAAAAAAGTCAACCCAAGCAAAAATGTGCAAAAGAACTAAATAGACTTATTTTATTTGTTAAGATTTATTTATGCATACAGAACTGGGTACAGGCCAGAGGTCCGAGGGCTGTGAGAGGATTCAGCAGAGACAGAGTGGGGAGCAGAACAGGCAAATTGACAAAGTACACTGCTGAGGGCAGCAGCGAGAGAGACAAGAGAGGTCTGCCTCGCCATGAGGATCATCTCCGGGGTGGGGATCGAACTGCCACGGAAGCGGCTGCGGTGGCTTGCAGGGCTGCCCTTTAACTCGCTGTGCCACCAGGGAGGGGCCATAAATAGACTTTTTTAAAAAGAAAACATTCAGATGACCTACAGACACATGAAAAATTGCTCGACATTTGTTTGCATAAGACAAATGCAAACCAAAGCCACAATGAGATATCACCTCATCCCTGTGAGAATGGTCTATGTCAAAAAGAATAGAACAAGAAATCACAGTAAGGTTGGTGAGAAAAAGTAACCCTCATCCACCACTGGTGAGAACGAAAGTTGGTAGAGCTACTATGGAAATCAGTATGGAGATTTTTTTTAAAATAATAGTTTATTTTTACATCATTTTGTGCTTTTCCCCATCTCAGTTGTAACCCCCTTGGGCTTCCCATCACTGAATCACCCGTGTGCCATCACCATAGTCCAGTGCACCCCCCCACCCCCAATTTTGATCCCATTACCCACTCTAGTATGGAGATTTTTTAAGAAAATAATAATGGAAATCTAATATGACATCAATACCTCTATGTATTTATCCTGCTATGTATTTATCCCCAGAATATGAAAATTAATACAACACTTACCTATTCCTATGTTTATAGCAGTACTTTCCACACTGCCAAGTCATGGAACTTACCTGAATGTCCATTAACAGAATATTGGATAAAGAAATTGTGAAATAAATACTGATGGGAATACTACTCAGCTATTTAAAAAGATGAAATATATATAGCCTTTGAATTTGAATGAAAAAAGAAAGATAGATCTCAAGATGTTTATGCTAAGTGAAATAGAAAGTGAAAAGATGAAAATTTCAAGTTTCCTGTAGAATATAAATAAAAAAAGAAACATACACTGAGAAAATACATCAGAAACAAATCTTGAATGTAGTCAAAAAATTTACAGGCTACCAGAAAGTATGTAGGGAAGGATGAGAGAGGGAAGCAGATAGATATTGGCCTGGGGGTTTAGTGGACAGGGAGTGGAATATGTCTACATATGGGGATTATGTAACCCCAAAACTATAAAATGAAAATATCAGCAAAAACAAATATCTGTTTAGGGTTTCTGTGTACTTTAGATACAGTATGCTTTTACAATTTCGTATTATAACATCTAGCACTCAATTAGCATACAGAATTGTGGTGTTTTTAAAGTAATAAATTTTTTTTATATCTGCCTATGGTTACCAATATTTCTTAATGAGTATACATACTTGTCCAAGGCAACATTGTTTACTCATTTACCATCCATTCTATCCATGTTTATGATAAGAAATCATGTTCTTTTTTTTTTTTTTTTTTTTACTGTTCCATGCAGCTTTTTGGTATCTTTACTTAGGGCAATGTCTGACACATAGCAAGCATTAAGTACTGATTTGCTCAATGACTGCATCTGGGTTATAATGTGGTAATAATTGATTAATTTCTATGACTTAAGAACTAGCAAAGCAAAATGTCATTTTTAATTATTGTCATATATATAGAAATCAGAGCATGGAGTTAATGAAAATATTCCAATATTTTCTTGAAAATGACTTATAAAACTTCTGGTGTACAAGGATACTTGGGTTTGTAAGCATTTACTAACTTAATCTTGTGGGTTTGGAATGTCTTTTTAAAAATCTACATGAGGCTGATAATGTTCTGAACTTCCCTAACCTAATGGAGGAAAAACTACTTTGTTTGGGTTACTGTGTTTGGGGCAAGAGGTGGAGTTTCATTTTAGTAAACTTAGCACATATCTTTTCCTTATATTTTTGTTTCTTTGTAGGTTTCAACTGATATTCTAAAAATGGCCTCTGTTGTGCATTGTTGTGTGATCTACGGTAAGGAAATGATCATTTTCTAGCAAAGTACGTTGATATTAACTTCCACTATTTGAGGAAAATATTGATTTAACAAAGCTAGTTTCCTAATAACTTACCTGGCTTGACATTTGGTTTAGTTCTATGGAAGTTACACATTATTAATCAGCAAGCTTTGTACTTTATTTCACTGCTCCAGTGTGGACAGAAACATTTCTAAACAGACTTTAACTTTGACCTCTTTACTTCCTTTAAGGTCGTTCCTCTCAAGTACTTTTTTTTTCCAGTAAAAGTTTGCCTTTCTTTACTGTGAGGAGCATGTGAGATGTTAACTAATGAAAACTTTCAGGAATAAATTGTACAAATAAGGAAAACAGTGTTCCATCTTATCTGAAGGCAGCTGGAGGTCCAGAGTTTAAATTATGAAGTGAAAGAATTAGATTTGGCTTCAAAGCAATAAAGATTTGTTTTGTGATGTTTTCATTAGCTATGATGACTTCAAGAAACTGCTGAAAATTATAAATCCACTCCCTAGAGAAATCTATACCAATCTATGCATAATTCTTCATAATATTTCAGAGAATTCTCAAACATGCTGAAGCTCTTCTAAGATTTCTGTGTCAAAAACATTTGCTCTAAGATCCTTTTCCCAATGATAAAGAATATTTAATGCTCAACCAAGTTGTTTTCCATGGAGATTTGCTCAGATGAGAAGTGTATAGTGTCATTTTACTTCTGGACTGATTTAATACTGCTTTATTTATGTAGCAAGATAATAAAGCCATGTTCTGCTCTGTGAGTCTTTGAAAGATAAGCTTTTGGAAAATGCATGTGCATTCATAGTATAAATACTGAAAAACTGAGGGGAACATCTGTACCTGGTAAGTGGGACCTGCATCATAATTTGGGAAAAAATAGTAAATTTACAAAGATTATACAGTATAGGATTGTATGGAAAATTAATTGCAGGTTAATTCATCATAAAGAATCAATGCACTGAAATAGTCTAGGCATTACTTTCTAATATCATAACTAAAATTGGGATGAGTTATTGTTTTACATAAAATAATAAATCAGGAACATAGAAATGGCCTGAGAAAATTTTCTGCTATGTTGTTCTAAACATCTCAGCAGGATAAGACCAGAGCCTTCTTTTAGTGGTTAAGAGTTTGTACATGGCTTATCAGAGTGTTTTATCAATAGAGGTAAATATCCCTTCCAGTGTATATTTAAAAAAATGTTGGTTACTGTGGTGAACAAAGGATATTTGGGACTTTACTAGTGTATGTATAAAACAAAAGCACATGATTATATATATGAACTCTATATTTATATTAAGTAAGCTACATATATAACAAATTATATATATTTATATTTAATAAGTCATGTATTTATATATAAGCCACTGGCATGGATACCAGCAATAAATAGTTGCTTTTGATGATAGTCACCAAAATTTGAGAAACATTGAATTACGTTTTTTATGAGTTTATTAGATCCAACTTCTTCCACTTATATTACCATCATAAAACACTATTATGTTTCTCACCATCATTTTCTAGTCAATGCTCTCATTTAAACACATTCATTCTGTTGTCTCCTACTTTGATTTGATAAGCACAAAATATATGCCCTTTAGAGGCTTGCCAGAAAATACTTCCTGCAAATATTTGCTTTTAATTCTCAGATAGACCAGAGAAGACTATTATTTTCAGATAATTTTTGAAGGATCTAAAATCAATATGTACCTCTTATCAGAAGTTTTTTTTATTTTATACTAAATCCCAGTATATGGGTGACATACCATACAACCTACATAAAGTTGAAAAGTTTTTAAAAGACAAACTTATGTTCACTACCTATAACATTTAAATATGCATTTAAAATGCAAAACTCTTTAATATTTATTATTTCATTATTTGCATTTATTTTCATCTATTTAATTAAAAAACACTGTCTTCTTAAATTGATTTCATAACCCTTAAATAATAAGAACTTTAAAAATTCTTCCTCAAAGCTATTGGCTTGCAAAATTTGGTATGTAAAGGAAAACCTAATTAGCATTTCCAATATGCAGATTACCTGATCAGAGATTCTGAGTGACTAGGATTGTGTGCAGCCCCGAAATCTATAATATTCCCAAACTTCTGCAAATCTGATACAGTTTTGTGAGATGGGTTTCTATCTATCTAGTAATTCTTGTCTTAAATTAGATCAACTAAAAATTAACTTTTGCATGACACTGCAGGCTTTCTGCAGGGTTACTTTTATTAAGACAAGTTTTGGGGTTTTGTTCTCAGCTTTCATTGAAGGAGGCAAGAAGAAATTTAATATTGCACTTTTATGTCACTAAGGCAAGCCTCCATAGCATGGTAAATCTGCATATATAAAGGTTCATGAAATTACTTTCAGTGATGCAGGAGTTAAAAACAGCACCATCGAGTATCACTAGCCACTGTAAGCACCAGTTTAACCCCTGGTTGGGCAGAGAGTTCACCCACACAGCCGTGGACCTCTCCTTTTTGACTGCTGCTTACGTCCCTCAACAGTGTATTTTAGTACCTCTGCTGTCCTGCTCCCCATTCTGTCTCTGGTGAATCCTCTTATCCCCCAGACTTCTGGCCTACACCCCAATTCTTGTATGCATAAATAAAAAAATCTTAAAAAAATACTTTCAGTACTATACACCAGAATTATTTCACTTCCTTTAAAGAGCTTGCATTTTTTTCATTAACAAAAAGAAACATATAACTGATTCTTTTGTGCCAAAACTGTCAGACTTTTTTTCTGTTTTAGCTATTGTATCCTAGAACAATGGTTGAGTCACGGTAGACACTCTTAAAATAAATAACTGCTGAATTGAATTCCCTCATTTCACTTTTGCTGCAAAAGAAACTATCACTAAAACAAAAAGACTCCCACTGAATGGAAAAAATATTTGTACATCATTCATCTTAGAAAGGGTTGGTATCTAAGATTTACAAAGAACTTATACAATTCAATAAAAAGAAAACAAGTGACTCACTCAAATAATGGGCATAGAGCTAACTGATAAAATATATATGGATAGCCAACGGGAACATGGAAAATGTTCATCACTTCTCGCCAGGAAAATGCAAATCAAATCCACAATGAAAGCTCTCACACACCTGTGGAAATGGCCCATATAGAAAAACAAAAACCTAGAAACAAACAAAACAACAACAACAAAACTAGAAACAACTAAGGTTGGTGAGGATGTGAAGAAAGGGGAGCCCTCTTAGACTGGTAGTTGGAAGGTAGACTAGCCTGGCAGATTTAGAAAACAGTATGGAATTTCCTCAAACTATTAAAAACAGATTGAAGGTATGAAGGTATGATATATGTGTATATGTGTGTGTGTGTGTTACATATACACACACATACACACAATAGAATACTAGTCAGCTATAACAAATGAACTGTCATTTGTGATGATGTGAATAGACTGGGGATTATGCTAAATGAAGTAAGTCTGAAGGAGAAAGACAAATCCTAAATTACTTCTTTCATATATGCAATATAGAGAAAACAAACACAACACAAAGAAAGTTATAAAACTAAAATAAACTCTAAAAGTATAACTGGAATTGAAGCTACTGTGGAGTGGAAGCAAGGAAGGGAAGGAGACAGGGACCCAGTGATCTATGGTAAAGACTTATGGTGCTTGGTATGGGGCAGGGAGGTGGCTTACATCAGAGGAGCTCTGCAGCTATTCCTCTAAATCTTGTGCAGTGTTGTAAATCAATATTACCTCAATAAAGAAAAAAACTAAATAGCAAAAATAAGTCTCCCCAAATTCAATGTCTGTTTTCACCAGAATACATGCAAATACATATTCACCAACAAGTCTGGAATGGCATCTCTGTTTACTCTGAAAACAACAGTAGTAATAACTTAACCAAATTGCAGTCATGCACAGAAGGATATGATCCCAAAATGGTGTATTTTCTCCTTTTTAGAGAGACTCTATTACTGTTTCTGTCTCTTGTTCTGTTCTGATACAAGCAGATTCTGAATTTTGTTGCTGTATGCTTTTGTTTTAGTAATAGTAAATTACTTCCCCATTAAAGTCCTCCTTATACATTGTATTGCTTATTTAATTTTATACATCACCCACTCTAGGACTTTTAATTGTATTTGGTTCCTGATCCCAGGTTGGGATTAGTATATGAATTTTTAAGATCAGCTCTTCTAACTTCTTCACAGAACATCAGCCACAACTTTAGTCCATTGCTTCACAAGCATGCTTCTGAATTTCCTTTCTTGTTCGTTCTAGTCCACATTCTTGACAGACTGTCAAGAACATAAAGTAGAACCCAGGGTTTATTTGCTTTCAGAATGCAAGGAGGAACACATGATATCAAGAAAAGATAAAAGAAAGAAATTGTTCAATGGCAAAATACAGAAATACTGCAGTAGGAAGGACCACATCTGTATATCAGAGTAGTTGAATAGCCCAGAAGATTCGTTATTACTGAACTCAGCATGGGGTTTCTTTCTTTCTATCATTCTGGGCAATGATTAAGATAACCTTAATAATGACTTCTTTTTCTGTGGGTGGTTGTCTCCCTTATCTGTGTTAATTAACTATGCCAATTGAGTAAATCTGTCAAATGAGATTAAAAACTGTTTACTAAAGATAGTCATCCAGGACCTGAATGATCATTAACCAGAAATCTTATTACTGTTCTGGGGTAAATCAGGTAATTTTTTGACATTACATGTGGCTCTAACCAAAAGAACTCAGGTCATTTACATTCTCAAATGCTCTTTAAAAGAACAAACCCCAAATTCTTATGAACACATTAAACAAATTAACCTGTGGGAGACCAAAAGTATATTCATTGTGAACAAGTAAAAGTTCTACAATTCCGGGCCTTCCCTGGTGGTGCAGCGGGTTAAAGCACAGCACTAAGAAGCTTAAGTTACTTCTGCATGAGTTCGATTTCTGCCCAGAAATGACCCACATGGCATGGCAGACCTCTCCTGACCCTCCCACTACTCCCCCCAGCAGTGTACCTTGTCAGTCAACTTGTTCTGCTCCCACTCTGTCTCTGATGAATCCTCTCACCGCCACTGCATCTCTGGCCTATACCCCAGTTCTGTATACATAAATAAATAAATCTTAAAAAAAAAAAAAGTTCCACAATTCCTTTGGGAGAAGCTGTTTGCTTTTTATGACTGTCCTTTTTCAAAATCACATAGACAGTGGGCTTGTGTATCTTCAGCAACTGCTTTCTGGTTCAGGTCTGTTAATCAAGGCCATGGCCTATCATTTCTGCTAAAGTCAATTTTCTATCTGTACTTGTTGTCACAGAATTTCCCTCAAGTATCTACATGGTTGACACTGATTAAACCAGCTTGAGGCAATCTAGTCAAACTTGACTGAAATGCTCCTTAAAACATCTTTTTCTAGAAAACATATAGAGTGACCAAAAAATTTAAGGCTATGTTTTGGAAAATGTAACCAGTGAGTGCTTTGTTAATGTGAAGAAGCAGTTATTTGGATGTTTAAGAGTGTTTGTATATATCTCAGCCTCTCAGTTTTGGATAAAATTTCAGTATATCATGTCAGTGATAACCCTTTAATATCTTCCAGTAATCCTATTATGGTGATTGAACTGTGGGTTATGGGAGAAAGCATTCAAATAATCTTCCCCTTTGGAGAGTATCTTGTTTCTCATTCATTTTGGCTCCTCACCATATTGGCCTCAGCCTTATTCCTACCCTTTCCAGGTCTTTCTTCTTCTTGATGGAGCAACAATGGTCCATCTATTTGCACAACTGGTTGGAAACAGATCAAAAGAAAAAAGGAAAGAAGACTCTTTAGAAGAGTGTTCTGAGAACTTTTCCTAGTTCAGAAGAAGCAAAGTGGCATTACATCCATGCAGAAAAGAACTGAAGATAATTCAACCTCACTTTTTAGGCCACATCTGAAATACTTTGTAAACACTTCCCAGGATTTATCAATGTTTAGTGTAATATCTAGACATGCTTTAGGCTTCTTCCAAGCCTAAAATTGAAGGCTGCCAACATAGAGAAAATGATTTATATAGCAATATATTGAAATGCTTCATTTTTGATAAAAGTATAGTCCAGATAAGAGAGATTTACAACATTAAACCCCAAAACCTTAGAAAAAATATTGGTGTCACCTGAAAAGAATTCTAGGAGTAATGTTGTTTTGCTAACTCAGCACCATCATTCTGAACATTAAATCTCTAACCTTTCTTAGTTTTTCTTCATTGTTCAGAATATAGGTCTTATGCTAGGAAAAGTTAAAAACAAAAACAAAAACAAAACAAAAAAAACACCAGTTTCCAGTAACAGACTAAATTACTTTGTTAGGACTAACATTAAAAATACCACAGATTGGGCCCTCCCTGGTGGCGCAGCGGGTTAAAGCACAGCACTGAGAAGCTAAAGCCACTTCAGCATGAGTTCGATTCCCGCCTGCCCCGGAGGTGACCACATGGCGTGGCAGACCTCTCCTGACCCGCCCGCTGCTCCCCTCAGCAGTGTACTTCATCGATCTGCCTGTTCTGTTCCCCACTCTGTTTCTGGTGAAGCCTCTCACCGCCCCTGAGCCTCTGGCTTATACCCCAGTTCTGTATGAATAAATAAATAAGTCTTTTAAAAAAAAAAATACCACAGATTGGATAACTTAAAAAAAAATAACAGAAATTGATTTGAATCACCTCCAGAAGCTAGAAGACTAAGATCAACATATTGGTAGAATTTTGTTTCTCCTGAGGTCTCGCCCCTTAGTTTGCAAATGGAACCTTGTCACTGACTTCAGGGGCATGCAGTGATGTGTAGGAAGGAAGCCCTAATGCCTCTGCTTTAAGAACACCAGTCAGATTGAATTTTGACCCAGAATAAAGCCTCACTGTAGCTTAACCACCTCTCTGAAATTCTTTGAGATAATAGAAAAAAATAAGTATTGTTCTGAGCCTCTAGCTCCTAACACAGGACTGTTGAAACCCTTATCATTTCCTGAGTGATGGAATGTATTTTGTTTGAATGAAGGGATTTATGTTGACTTTCAAATCACTCCTAAAATGGCCTATGGGATCCCTTCAACCTGGGTTTTGTGATTTTTGACAAGTCTGTATTCTTCTTTGAAACAGAGTTGGGTGCTAGATGTGCAAATTTTTTGTGTCTGATTTAATCTCTCAGTGGACAGAGCTTGGAAAGACATGTGCATGTCTGTTCACACACACACATTGTATTGATTCCTCAGTCTATCATACAAGTAATTTGTAATCTCCTCCCCTTCCCCACAAGTTACACTGAAGCAGTCAATTCCAGTCCACCTAGAGTTCCATTTCACATGTGTAACCCCATTCATGTCAGTGAAAAATCCTCACCCTTCATATACTTATTGATCAGTTCCTACAAGTATAACTAATTCCCATGTTGCTCCTGGCCCCTCCATTTCTGTTATCTCCTTTGCTTCCACTCATCTTCAAAGTTCTCATGCCAGGCTGCTGCCTATGCTCCCCGTGGGCACCTCCTTCCCCAACTGTGCCTTGCCCTCCACACTGGATCCTTCTCTCACACAAGGACTCTCTCACTCTTAATGAATTCAACTACTCAGCACTGAATCGCCTCCATACTCCAACACCCTCCTCACCTGATTTGGGCTACAGTTCCCCCCACCAGGCCACTCTCCCCACATGGATACTTATCTGTATTATTCTGCTTGGACCATGACACTTTGTATGAGGAACCCTCCTTGATGGGTATCTTCTTTACCTTCCTCAGCTGTGACAACCTGCCCTGGACTAGCTTTCTTAGATGCTCAGGTTCCAATCCCTTATACTGGGCGGCTCTCAGTATGACACTCTTCACCTTATTCTTGCTCCAAAATTCCACTCTGGGCCCCAATAGATCTCCTTTTGGGGGACACCCACCACATTCGGAGTCAATATCTGGAAAGTAAGAGAAGGGAAGAGAAAGGTTGATTTGTTTTCAATTAAGAATTTCTAACCTTACATTGTTAACTATCCATGTGTTTCAATATGTCAGTACTTGACTTTCTAGGTAGAATCTATAGACTTAGCATTTTAAAATACAGAAGTTATCTGGGATATTGCAATTTTTGTTAGAAAAACCATCATTGGCTTTCCCTTTCTCAGATTTGGTTTAGCAAAAGCCTTTTCCATCCTGCTCCCAAGTTCTTTCTCTTGCTACTTTTTCCTTCATTTTCAGCCTTTTGATATCACACTTCATTGTCTCTGAACTTGTTGCTTTGCCACACATATGCCTTGTTTGTTCACTCATTTGCATATTCTTTTTCTTCATCTTGACATGCCCTTCTGTCTTAATTCTACCTGGCAACTTCAGCTTATCCTTAAGATCTAGAACAAATGTCACTTCTCAAGAAAAGCTTTCCTGACTCTCCTGGGATGAATAAGTCCTGCTTTCTCTGTACAGAGTGTTTAGAGCATATGCCACGAAATTTCTACCACAGATGTTTGTGTGACCTTGGACAAATCACTAAACTTTGCTGTCTCAGTTTCCTCATCTGTTAATTGTATCAAACTTTGCTGTCTCAGTTTCCTCATCTGTTAATTGTATCAACTTCACAGGAATTGTGTGTGACAAAGTATATTTTGCTTGTTGACTACAAAAATTAGAAAAGTTGATTGGAAAAAAAAATCCACAGCTCATTTTTAAATATATACATATGTATTATTTTTTTTCTTTCATAAATTGATTCTGAGCTTAGTCACACACAAACACACACACACATTCACAGCACACATATACCACAGCAATGGAAAATTATGACTGATTAAACATTTTCCTTGGGTCAGGAATTTTGCTAGGTATTTTTATATATTTTATCTAATTGTCATGGTTGGTATCAGCTAAGAAATCAGAAATAACTCATGTTAATAAATATTTATCCATAACCTGGAGTTTTAGAAGGAATTGGCCAGATCCAGAGAGTGGATATTAGATTTGGGATCACTGTTTTTTCTTTCTTTATTGAGGCAACACTGTATATAATTTAGGGGAGTAGGCTCACACCTCTTCAGGTCTGGGTTACTATTCTATCCCTATCATAGGAAGACTTTTTCAACAGTGGAGAATGTAGCCCTTCATAGAATGACTGTATGTTAGCAAATGCAACTTTTTCATTATTCTCTTGATGACCTATCTATCTTGCTGCTACCATTGTGTATTTGCATAGGGAATCCATCAGGGGCATCCTGGGACTTGAAGGACATTGTGGTGAATTGTTCATTTAAATGCAAACTAGATTCACCAGCTGTTATTGCTGCTAGTATTAGCAAATTTAAGGAAATATTTTATCCTAGCAGCCAGAGAGGATATAGATAACACATTTCACTTTTACAAGAAAAAAATAATCAGAAAGCAAAAGAGAAATATTTCATTCAAATGAATCTATTTTCATGGAAAAAAAATCACTTAAACGAGGATGTGAAGATCACAATCAGTTGCTTCAAAAGAATTTGGCAAAGTAATGATCATCACCAAGATGAATGAGGTCAGCAGTTGACAACAATAAAGTGGCAGATTGTTTTCTAGGCACTATTTTTATTTCCTAAGTTTTCAATAACCATTATGAGTAGAATCAATAATTTAACTCTCCAACTTAAACTCAGTGCTGGTAAAGCTAAATTTGCATGAACTGTGTTAAATTTAAACAATGATATTGTTAGATTATGAATTTGTTCTGTTTTACACTATCATTTTTTATTTCATGTCAGTCTTCTTGGAAAAAATTATGGTCACAATATTTGAAAACAGCTTCTGATAGGCTTAAACTTTTTTTAATTGAATAACATTACATAACATAATGCAAATGTCAGGTTTGCAACTTTGAAATCAACATGTGTGTATATAATGTTAAGTTCACCACTAAAATCTCAATTCTACTTTTAACTATAGTTGTGATCTCTTTTATTAAAGACTAACACCTCCTTTGCCTCCCTTTCTGGTAATCACTAATTGGTCTTAATGTTTAAACATTTAAACATTTTTAGTTTATGAGTTAATCCAATTATTTGTTTTCTCTATATATCATATATGAGTGAAATTATATGATGCTTGTGTTTCTCCTCTAAAATTTATTTAAGTATAATACACATTAGGTCTATTCATATTGTTGCAAATGGCAGGGTTTTGCCTTTTAATAGCTGAATAATGTTCCACTGTGTATATATACCACATCTTCTGTTCATTTTTCCATGGACACCTAGGTTGTTTTTATCTCTTGGTTATTATAAATAATGTTGCAATAAACATAGTGATGCATATTTCTTTGGATAATAGTTATTCTCACATATATGAATTGATGTTTCACTGTTGTTTTGATTTGCCTTACATGAACATTGTTTTAAAGATTTATCATTTATGCAGACAGAACTTGGCTACATGCCAGCGGTGCAGGCGTGGTGAGAGGCTTCACCAGCCAGAGTGGGGAGCAGGACAGGCAGATCCATGAAGTACAATGCTGAGGGGAGCAGCAGGCGGGTCAGGAGAGGTCTCCATGCCATGTGGGTCACCTCCAGGGCTGGGGATAGAACTCGCATCAAAGCAGCTGCAGCTAGCTTGCAGTACAGTGTCTTAACCCATTGTGCCATGAAGTAGGGCCCACATGAACATTTTTTTCATGTGCATCTTACCTATCTGTCTTTTTTGGAGATGTGTCCTTTTGATCCTCTGTTCTTTGTGTAACTTTTTATTGTTGAGTTGCAAGAGTTCTATATAGTTTTTAGATATTAATTCCTTGTTAGATGTATGATGGGCCAAAATCTTCTCCCCTTCCATAGGCTATCTTTTTGTTTTAATGTAAATTCATTTCTACATATAGAAGCTTTTTAGCTCTATATTGTCCCATTGGCTCATATTTGCTTTACTTTTCCTTGCTGTTGGAGTTGAGTCCCCCAACATACCTCTAAAGCTGATAAAAGAATATTTCACCAAAATTTCCTTCTATGTACTGTAGGGTTTTAAGTTTTATATAGAAGTATTCAATTGATAGTGAATTAATATTTTTATGTTATTCAGTAGTAATTTAGTTTCATTCTTTTTCATGGGGTTCTTCAACATTATATATTGAAGATTTTCTTGCATCATTACAAGCTCTTGACTCCTTACTCATAAATTAGTTGTCTATATGTGTGTGGTTTTATTTCTGGACTTTCAATTCTGTTCTGTTAATCTATGTGTCTGTTTTTATAGTATAATTTAAAGTTGGGGATCATGATACTTCCACTTTTGTTCTTTTTTTTTCTCAAAAGTGTTTTGCTATTTCATTTACTTTGTAGCTTCAAATAAATTTCATTATTTTATGTCCTTTTTCTGTGAAGAATGGCATTGGAATTTTGAAAGGGATTCTACTGAATTTATGTATTGCATTAGGTAATATACCATTTCAACTATGCTAATTCTTCCAATTCATGAGCATGAAATATCTTTTCATTTCTTTGTGTCTTCCTTTTATTAAAAAAAGGTCTTACAGTCTTCAATGTACAGGTCTATCACTTTTTTGGTGAAATTTATTCTATGACATTTAATGCTTATTGATGATATTATAAATTAATCATTTTCTTGATTGCTTTCTGCTATTCATTATATGTTTATAGAAATACAACAGGTTTTGTATATAATATTGTAACCTGCTATATTATTATATTCATCTGCTATTGCTAATAGCATTTTATTGGAATCTTTAGGCATTTCTATAGTATTAATATGACATCTGCAAGTAGTGACAAATGTCTTCTTTCTTTCCAGTTTGTAAAACTTCATGTTCTTTTTTCATTTTTTGTCTAATTGCTCTTGCTAGGATATCTAACAGTTTATTGAATACTAGTGGTATGAATGGCCTTATTTGTCTTGTTCCTGATCATATAAGTAAAGCTTTCAGCTTTTCACTATTGCATATGTGTCTGTCATATTTGACCTTTCTTATATTGAGGTACATTCTCTCAGATGATCACATAATTTTTGTCTTTCCACTTGTTGATGTGTTGTATTACATTTATTGATTATATATGTTGAAAGATCCTTCATCTTTAAAATTATCAGAAATACTGGTCTATAGTTCCTCCCTCCCCTCCCTTCCTTCTTTTTTTCGATGTCCTGAATTTGGTTTTGGAGTCATGATAATCCTGGCTTAGTAGAAAGTGCTTGGACATTTTCCTGACTTTTAAAATTTCTGAAAGTGTTTGAATAGGTATTATCTTTTCTATTTTTTTTTTTAATTCAATAGAATTCACTAGTAAAACCATCTGATCCCGAACTTTTGCTTTTGCTTTTGGGGAGACTTTTGATGACTGTTTCACTTACCTTACTGATGATGAGTCAGATTCAGTTTTTTTTCCCAATTTAGTCTTAGAATATTGTATGTTTCTAAGAATTTGTTCATTTCTTCTTGCTCGTTCAACTTGATGCAGCATAATTATTTATAATGTACTTATGATATTTCTGTACTATGTTATAACTTTTCCATTTTCAACTCATTTTTCTCTCTTTTGTGTGTGGTAGGCTGCTAAAGGTTTGTCTATTTTTTTACTGTTTGCAAAGAACCAACTGTTGGCTTTGTTGATCATTGGAATTGTCATTTTGATGTCTATTTTGTGAATTTCTACTTTAATTTCCATTTTTTCCCCTGGTGCTGACTTGGCTTTACTTTTTCTTTTTAAATTCCTGTTTTTTATTAAACAGGTTTAATAGATTTTTCACTTTTGATTCTTTTTGTTTCTAGAGGTGGGGATTTTGGTTCTAAACTTTCCTCTTACTACTGTTTTTGCTGCATCACACAGGTTCTGGTGGGTCATTTTTAAAAAGTTTTCATTCATGTAGGCTCTTTTTAATTTCACCTTCGATTTCCTCATTGACCCAAAGGTGAACTGTAGTAATTTATTCTTTCTTGTCATACATAGGACCTCTTTTGTAGCATGTTCCTAGTAAACATTTACTGAATTAAGTACAAATGTCAGTTGATTTAGTGTCAACTTTTGTAATTTATGCAGGTTGCTCTTGAAACCTGATTTTCAATGCTGAATCATTGCAATACCATAAATTATCTTTATCACAATTTTATAAAGAGAGCATATATATGCAAAAAAATCCTTTCTGTCTTGCAAAACAAGAATAAACAGGTAACTATAAATCAGAGACTTTCTGCAGAGGAGTTGAGGAGAGAGGGATCAAAATGAGGACAGGAAGAGCACAAGGGACTATGGTGATGGTGCCTGGATGAACTGGTAGTGGGAATTCTATGGGGACTATTTATCAGTAAAGAAAACAAACATTTCACAAATGAACAATGATGTAAAATATATTATAAATAAATTATAAACTTATAAATAAATTATTAAAAAATCCTTTCTGTTTTAGAATGTCTAGAATATTTTTATGTGGATGTTTAAGCATATTGTATCTTTTTGTGTCTTGACTTCTATAGTAAATCTCAGATAGTAATAGGTAAATAAATTTTTTTCTGAAGAGGGTTTTACCACTGTGGATATTTCTTAAGATGTCAAAAGGGAAACTTCATTATTTGTTATGATATGGTTTTGAAAATTATACATATTCAAAATTGCAACTCAAAATCTCTAGTAGGTATTTATTTAAATTTAATTTACTGCTCTGGATTTTAGTTTTTAAAATATGAGTAAAAATCAATCCTCAATTATTTATATTTTCTTAATAAAAGCTTAAGTGGTTTATAATAATAGTGCTGATCTGAAAAAAAGAAAAAAGCCTGGATTATTGATTCATCACATTGTTTTAATTTCTACTTCTAAAACCAATACTGTTTTATTATCAAATAAAATTACTAGCTTAGTTTTTGTAAACATGCCCAATCGTTATTTATTTATTTTTAAAAAGATTTCTTTATAATAATAATGATGAACAACTATATACCAGACATTTTACGGGGGTGGAGTGGGGAGTGGGATCAGAAATGGTGGGGGAGGGAGTGCACTGGACTATGGTGATGGCACACTGGTGATTTTGTGATAGGAAGCCCACGGGGATTACAACTCAGATGGAAAAAGGCACAAAATGACGTAAAAATAAACTATTATATTATTTTTAAAAATAAGATTTATTTATTTATTTATGCATACAGAACTGGGGTATAGGCCAGATGTGCAGGGGACCTGAGAGGATTCACCAGAGACAGAGTGGGGAGCAGGGTATGCAGATTGAGGAAGTACACTGCTGAGGCGAGCAGTGGGCGGGTCAGAAGAGGTCTGCTGTTCCATAAGATTGTCTCCAGGGCAGGGATAGAACTCACACTGAAGTGGCCATGGCCAGCTTCGCAGTGTTGAACACTGTCTTTAAAAGACTTTTCGACAAAGAGTTCAGGAGAAGGAAATAAAGCACATATATAATTCACAAAATATGACATAATCTCACCATTTCCTGAATGACTAAGAAATAGATGTGCACATGGTGGTTAAAATAAGTGGGGGTGACTAGAACCAAATGATACCTGGGACAACTCTCCATAGAATCTTTGGTAAATGTTGCCAAACATGTCCATGTTAAGGTGTACCGGCTTCTGCCAGTCTCAAGGATTTTGAGATCCTAGATTTAAGTCCTTTAAATTCAGAAGTGCCAATTTTATAATGATTCAGGTACTGGTTTCTAAGGTACATTTCGTCTTATTCATTACACTATCTCCAGCATTTATAGATAGTGAGAGACAACTATGAAACTGACATTTCATATATGTGTGCATATATATTTACTTAGAATGAATTAAGGCTATACTAAATCATTTAGAAATAAATATTTGTTTTTATTTTATTTGAAGATCTCTTTAGGATGTATATTTTAATATCATTATCCCTAAAATGTAATTCTTTTCATGCCAGATATACCAATTTTTCCTGCTTAGATTTAAAGATATTTTTAATCATTCCAGTTACTCAGAAGCTGGACAAAACCAGGCATCTTTTTGTTGCAAATTATTTGTTACAAGAATTCCTCATACAAACTTGGAAGAGATGCAATCTCTTGTTGAGTGGTGCATTAAATCAGTCTCTCAAGTGGAAAGAATGTGTCACAGCTGGTTTGTGTTAGTGACCTGGCAACCAGGTTGTACCATATTGTGAGTTTAATATGGAACAATTAATAAGTTGAGTGGCCTATCATAAATTCATCCTGTTTCATTCTAGAATTGCCTCAATTGATATTCATTTAGCACTTACTAGAGGCAAAGTAGGAAACACCTTTTTGGCATTAGAATTATGTAACACTTCCTTAGGTTTACTTCTTTTGCTGGAAAGTTCTGTTCAGAATGGTGTCTGACAATGGTTAACATGCCATTTGGCTTTTTGCCAAGGTAGTTACTGGAAGATTGATGGATGTACAGTTAAATTTTTGGTTAATGTTAATCTGATTTTATGAATTTCCAAATGGAAACTGAACATCCACAATAGATGGTATTGTGGGAATTGTTACATTTAGGATTGTTAATGGCATTCAACTCTCTTAAGAAGGAATTCTGCCAGTTTTGTATTAGACAGTGGTTACCGAAATTTGGAGAGTATCAAATGCTCTTGTGGAATTCATTTAAAATTCAGTTTGAAGGGTTTCTCCTAGATTTTTTGAAGATATCTATAATTTCATTTACTTGATCATTAAATATTTTTCTTGATTATCTGAAAGAAGGATTAAAATATTAAATATGTTTAGGAAACTTCAAACTCCAAACTCCATTTTCTATCAGTTAACAAACCCCATAAATTTCCTCTCTTTATCTAAGATCTCTCAAAAACTGTCCCCTTCTCCATTACACTCACAATTATTACCTTTGTGAACATTCTAGAAATTTGATATCATTCCTACTGATTTTCATGCATATACATATAGTCTTTCTTCCTTTCAATTCATCATTTCTGTTACAGAGTTATTATAAACACCTACCAACATACAACTGTATCACATACATAAGTATATACATAAATATATATTCACATCTTAGTATGGAAGGAGCATATACTCTCTAGAATTAGCAAAAATGGATTATTAATTAAGGATTTGCAATATATGGCTAATACTAGCATCAACTGGGAGAGCTTATATGGGAATAGGGAGAGTTTATAGGGACAGGGTGGGGCAAAATGTAAAACTGAATTTGGAAGAGTTTATTGTTATGGAACTACCTCCTCATTGCTTGGGGTTTAATAGACTGAAATATTTATTGCATTTGGTCTGATGTATTGTTAATGTAAAACTAAAAACTGAGGTCAACTGCTATGTTAAAAAAAAAAGTCCGTCCCTGTTTTCCAAACCTAACAGATACAGGTTTCATGGACTCCACCCCCACCCCAGATATTGGAACCACAAATCCCATCAATATCAATGAAGCATGCTGGGACCTTAACGTGGAGCAGAGCAGCCAGGTTGGGATGTGGCCTCTGGGGGTTTCTTGGCCTCATGGTTCGAGGCTGGTCTCATGGTTGACAGCTTGTCTCTTGTCTCTGGCTTTCAGCCTGCTATTGGAGTTCCAAGTCCGCAGAACTGGTAGGACTCATTAATTAACTGACCTCTCTCTTTCCCTGAATGATTCATTTCCCTTTTCCCTTGTAAATAAACCCACTATTGACCTTTTATGTGTGTGTCTGCAGTCGAATCTTAAGCGCCTGGGTGAGGACTCACAGTCAGGCTGCCAAATTGGGTTGCACTGTAACACAATTACTGACTTAAAAGAAGATTCCAGTCACTCAAAGGAAGTCCTATACATTACCACAATGTGTATTTCCATTGTAATTTATGAATTTATTACTAAAAGTCCTTATTTAATGGCCAGTTGAGACCATTATGTTGATATATGGAGACTGAACCAATAATGAGGCCCCCAAAATCTCTCATGAAAACCTTGTTAGCTTTGCTAATTATGAAAACCAAGAAACAATGAAGCCTTGGCCCAACTCAATTTATTTTAGGTCCAAGCCACAACCCATCTTCAGTCATTTTCTTTAGTTTCTAAGTAATTGTAACGATTATATTTAGCAATTGTCAGACCATTACTTTGGTTCCCTCCCTGTGGCATAAGAGCCATCTTATTAGGATGGCATGTAGAAGTCCCTGGAATTGCTTCCTTTCCTTCTACAGTGAATAACAGAAAAATTAGAGTGTACGGTAGTACTCATTCCCAGGGGATAATGCAAGAATTCTACCAAAGACTTAAAAGACACAAGAGTAGTAGAAGTCATCCGATAAAGTTGACTGCTTTATTTGGCCTATGTGAAAAATCAGATGGATCATGGTAGATACAGGTGAACTACAAAATGGAACAGTACCATCTTGTACCATTATCATAGTTATTACAATAATTTTAGAAGTTAAATAAAGAAACTTGTTCCAGGAAAAGAAAGTGATCACCAATGTCACATATTGTTGATATGTTAACTAAAATGAGAACTGAGATTTGGTCTTCGGATTTATCAGCATGAGGTTAGTTACTCTTTGGGTAAAATGGTAGCAGCAAAATTCCACAGATACCATTCAAGAAAGAATGAATGAGGAGAATTGGAGAAAGGAAGTATAAATAGCTCTTTCAGGGAATTTTTCTAAAAGGAGGAGAGAAACTGGAGATATTTGAAGTCAAGGAGAAATAAATTTTTAAGGTAGAAAGTGTAGCATTTTATGTAGATGGAAAATAAGAAGTAGAAAGACATGTGAGTTAAAATAGAATTGTTGCAGATTTCTTTGAGTAGGTAAAAATAATTGGAATTCAATGCACAAGGGTAGGGATCTGGCTTTTTAAAATTACTTTTATAGATAACTGTGTGTAAATGAATGAAAGTTTGGTTATTTTAGTAGCAAGTAGCTGTGGTTAATTTACTAGCAGGTAAACATAGTATTAGAGAATACCATGCTCAGAAGTGTTTTAAAATTTAGCATGCCTCAAGTAAGTTAACATGTATAATCAACTTTGTACAGATGGATATATAGTACTATACTTTGGCAATTGGCTCAGCATTTTCTATGTACTTTCTAAAAAGTACTTTTCAAATTTCTCTTAACATCTCTCTAACCCATATTCTGAGGTAAACTCTTATGACATTCCAAAAATTCAGGTGAGATAAGGAACTAATCTTTGTTTATGTATATCTGAGCATTTGTGTAACCATAACTCATGTTTTTATGTTCCCTTATTAATTTTTTTTGCTACATTCTGTAATTTCAAAGGGCAAATCTTTGAGAAGTGGTAATGTCCTTGGTAGTTTTCCATAAGTTATATGATTAGTACTGAACATTTTTAAAATCATTGAGAAAGAGCATTTTTGGTTGAAGAACCTCAGAAATCACTTAGCTCAGCCTCTTGAGATTATAGATGAAATGAAGGAGAGCTAGAGAGATAGAGTAACATTATACCATATTTTCTTTCACCAACTTTTGTAAGCAAGTCACTTCACTTGACTCTGTTGCCCATCTTATTGATGGGATCATTTGATTTCTTAAATTTATGAATCTACTTACTCATAAGTCTGAATATTATAATTTTTCATCAAATAGGCAATATCTTTGCACCATTGAATAATTTTGGTGAGTATTCTGATTCTGTTTCTATGAGAAAATATTTGAACATTACACAAGCTAGTAATTTGCCAGATGCATTGCCTGACTCATATGCTATTTAAAGAGACACAGATAAGTAATTTAGAAACAAAAAATAGGTGTATAGTGTTTTATGAGAAGAAGCAGAAATATATATCACTTTAAAAATATGACACTATGTATATTTATTTCCCCAGTACCTCTATTTCAAGAAATAATTGGTGCATGAGAACCCAAAGTTAAATTGGATTAGAAATCAATGTGAAACTGTCAGTGAAATATTTCTTTTAAAATTCAGTGACATATAAATATGCCAAAATTTACTAGCACTTCAACTAGTTTAGAATATAGTCAATCATAGCATTAAATCTAAAAAAGAAAAAAAAATTGAGAGATATTTTGCATTTGATGTGCCATTTTATGCAACAATAAATCTGTATAATTAAGTATCAGGCTATAAAATCAGTTGTCTTCTATTTGCAAACCACAATCTAGAACAGGAAAAAAAAAACAATCCTATTCACAATTGCATCAAAAAGAGTTAAAAACCTAGGAGTAAACAACAATGGAGATGAAGGATATGTACAGTGAAAATTATAAGACTTTGTTAAAAGAAATGGCAGACAGAAATATGGAAAGATATTCTCTGCTCTTTGTTGGAAGAATTAACCCTATTAAAATGACTATATTACCCAATAAAATACGTTGATTCAGTGCAGTCCTTATTAAAATTTCAATGGCATTTTTCAAATACATAGAATAAACATTAGTGAAATTCATATGGAAACATAAAAGACCCCGAATAACCAAAGCATTCTGACAAAGAAGGGGAAAATGGATTTAGAACAATTCTAGACTTTAAACTGCACAACAAAGCTTTAGCAATCAAAACGGTGTGGTATTGGGATAAAATGAGATATGTGGCACAGGAATGGAGTTGGTAAGCCTATACTTGTAAGGAGCCAAGAGTATACATTGTAGAAAAGAAAGTCTCTTCAAGAAATGATGCTGGGAAAACTGGATAGCTGTATGCAGACAAAAATTGAATTAGACCACCATCTTAGATCACAAAATTAACTCAAAATGGATTAAAGACTTGGATATTAAACATGAAACTCTGACATATATAGAAGGAAATATAGACAAAATACTTCTGCCATTGGCTCCGTGGATGTCTTTGGGAGACTCAGCTCCAATAGTAAGGGAAACAAAAGCAAAAATAAACAAAAGTGACTATATTAAACTGAAAATCTTTTGCATAGTTAAAGAAGCCATCCTCAAAATAAAAAGGCACCTTACAGAATGGGAGTAAATATTTGCACATTATACATCTGACAAGAGACTAACATAAGACTTACAAAGAACTCATACAACTCAATAACAATAAAAATCAAAAACTGAATAATAAAAGGGCAGAAGAGTTAAAGAGATACTTCTCCAAAGAAAACATGCATATGGCCAACTGGTACATGAGAAAATGCTTGTCATGAAATCATCAAAGAAATGCAAATCATGTGAAAATGATCCATGTGAAAAAGCCAGAAATGGCAAGTATTGTAGAGGATGTGGAGGAAAAAGAAATATCCTATAATGTTGGTTGGAATATAGACGGTACATTCCCTCTGGAAAACAAAATGGAGCTATCAAAATAGTAGACCTGCCATATCATCTAGGTTTCCATTTCTAGGTATTACTCTGAAGATGCAAAAATTCTAATGTGAAAGAATGTATGGATTTCTAGATTCATTATAGCACTATTGACAATATCTAAGTTGTGGAATCAACTTAACTGCCCAATGACAGATGAGTGGATGGAACTGGACTGGGGACCCGATTATGTTAAGAGAACTAAATCAGATGGAGAAATATAAACAAAACAAAGGGTCAGGTATAGCCAAACTAGAAATCTGACTGCAGAATTGACAGAGGGGGGTGGGGAGGGTCACCAGCAAAGTTGGAGGCAGCACAATGGTGAGAGAGGATTGTGAGAGCCTTGGTAATGGGTGTGGTGTGGTGTCCTACCTGAGGAGGTGGGATCCTGTACCTCTAAAATCTTATATGGTGTTGTAAACCAATGCTATCTTAAAAAAAAAAAAAAAAAAAAACTGAGAAAATTTAGTTTATAGTTTATATTTATTAAGAAGACTTAATAAATATAAACCACCCTCCCTGGTGGCACAGTGGGTTAAAGCACAGCACTAAGAAGCTTAACCCACTTTTGCATGAGTTCGATCCCCACCTGCCCGGGAGGAGATCCACATGGCTGGGCAGACCTCTCCTGACCTGCCCGTTGCTCCCCTCAGCAGTGTACTTGGTCACCTGCCTGTTCTGCTCCCCGCTCTGTGGTGAATCCTCTCACCCTCTGCATCTCTGGCCTGTACCCCAGTTCTGTATGAGTAAATAAATCTTTGAAAAAAAAATAAATAAATACGAAAAAAAAAAGAATACTTCTCTCCTGATGACAGCTAATATTCACTTGCTATTTTTATAATATTATTGGGCTATCAACTGATATTCAGAAAATTTTTTTTCTCACCCTTTTTAGCCTAAGGCCAGTATAAGAAAATTATACTGAAAATTTTTTTAATTGGGTAATTTAGCATTATATGATCCTTGCTTTTAGAAAAAAAAAAAAAAAGGAAGAAAGAAAACCACCACTAAACTTAAGAACAAGATGATCAATTAAAGGATTGAAGATGTAACAGTGTGATATCCATAGGAAAGGGGGTTTTAAGGTTCCCTACCCCACCCAAGAAAGGGAGGAGCAGAGCAGGCAGGAGACTTAGAGAGACCGAAAAAAGGATTTGGAAGAGTTAAAGGAAACCTAGAGGAGCCACATGGAGCAAAGGTATGTGTGAAGAAGCTGAGCTTGCTGATGGGCCTCTGGCTTGTATATACCAGGGCTTGGGAAGTATGCAAGGGAAACACTTAAAAGAGAAAGAGACATGGGTAAGAGACCCATGAGGAGCCTTTATTTTGGTTTGCATTTTGAGTTTTCTTTTTTTCTATTTTCCTTCTAGAAGTGCCTGGCCCTTTCTTCCCTTTCCCCTTCCCCACCAGAAGGTGCCTTAGATTGTGGCAAAACTTTGGGCCTCCAATGGCCCCTCTTTGGACCAGCCCTATTTGGCTGGGCATTTACCCATGAAGGGATGGGTGACCTTGGATGTGTAATTGGAGACTACTTTAACTATATTCTTTTTCTTCTCTCTGTTACACAATAATTGTATTAGAGTTCTATTCTTTTGAAGATGTGGTTTGTCTTTATGTAACAGATGGTAGAACCACTTAGAGTAAACAGGTTTGGGGGTCCCTAAGTGCCTCTCAGCACCCCTGCCCACAAATGCAGATGTTCTCTTTGTGAAGGCAGGTATTGTGGTAGTTTGGCTCTTCCTTTAATTTGGATATGATTGCTCTATCTTCATACTTCTAGTGGAGTCTGGGAGTATACTAGTTACAAAAGGGAGCTCAGTTATTCTCTTTTCCTCATCTTCAGATTAATTTTCTTCATTTCTCTGCTCTTTTTTGTGGATACATTTGGTGGCCTTGGCCCCTTCAATTGTAATTCCTGGGTCCCTTGCTTTCTGGCTTCTAGGTTGCCTGGGGGGTGGGGGGGCAGTGGAGAATGAGGTTGTGCTATTTCTTCACTTGCTTATTTTCAGCTATGGCTGCTATCAAGCAGCTCTCAGTAGACTCCAGCCCCTGTCCTTCAGTAAAGGTAGTTTCTTTAGTTCTTTGCTGCCGCGCCCGCACGGCAGGGATACGGGGACGTCGAGGTTGAAGAGTCAGCACATTTAGATGGTTGCAGCAAAACATTCTCTCTCTACCTATTATCCTTTCCAGCCTCCCTTTTATACCCTTAATCCCAGGATGTTGGCCTTGGGGCAGGAGGAAATCTCCCTCACCTGTGCTACTGCGATCAGGGTGGATATTAATCAGTTAAGCCACTCACACAATTGGCAAGATGTCTTCTTCCTATTATGATCTTGTGCTTAAGCTCCGGGGGTGGTTGGGGAGGCTCATCCCGGCTGGGACCCAACATTTGCCACAAGCATTTTCACTGCAAAATTTTTGCTACATAACTAATTGGCCGCAAGGTAATTCTGCCATAGAAGATGAAAAAACTGGTTGACAGTTGTTTTGACAGTTTAGTTTCTTGACTGACGCAGTCCTCCCATTTTTATATTATAAAAATATGGTTATAAAACTTACTAGAAGTGTGAAGTAAGAGTGTAAAGCCAGATTGCATACCACACTAGAAAAAGACAACATATCAAAATCTTTCAGTGAACATACTCTTCATTCCTACCTGTCAAAATCAGAGTTTACCAATCTATGGCGCATATATATATATGAGTCAGCCAGCAGTCATTCACAATAGTCTTCAAGACCACTAAGGGTAAATTCTTTAACAAAAAGAAAATCAACTCTTGAGCTACTTAAAATATTAAGCTTTGTTCTCCAATCTACTGTCTTTCCCAAATTTATCATGCAGTATTAGATGTTGCAGGTAAAAGAAGAATCAATTTCCTTCTACGTTCTACCTCTCACCATCCCCCAACAAATGGGTATATGATTCTTGGTGAGTATGTTCCTTGAAAATGGTGGAAGCTACCTTCTTTCTGCCTTTGAAATGCAGTTCTAATTTAGACCTGGGCGTTAGGACCCTCCTCTGTGTTTGCTCCTTAGAGGCCAGCCCAGCCCACTCCAGCAGTGCTCCTGAGATGCAAGAATCGGTGGGTTCAAGAGGATGAGCTGATCGCAATCCCTGGCTGTCCCGCTCTTCTTCCCTCTAAACTCTGTTCTGGACACTTTGATACCTGGAGGTCCCTGTCCAAACATACTTGAGTTTGAGTACACTTTAAGGGACTGGTTGAGATATTTTTATGGGAAAAAACTAGGCTGCTGGCCCTGGGGCTTTGGGTGGGACTGGGGTATGGGAAGGGGAAGGGATTGCTGGCAGGGAACCAGGGCTGGGTGGCAGTGAGTGTTCTCCCCACAAGGTCAGGTGCAAAATCCAAGAAATCCACTCATTCTAAATTGAAACCTGCGCTTTCAACCTCACGTTCATTTGAGGAAACTAAAAGAATGATATTAAGCTGAGAAAGGTAGGATGATGCTTGGGCTGGATGAGATCAGGGTACTTCTAGGCACAAGGGAGGAAAGTCCCTTCGCAGGCTGTAGATTTAATCTATCATTTTCTGTGTGATTTTCTTTTCTGTTCTTACTAAAATAATCCCCAAGATACTTGATTCCTTTAATTTGTTCTCTATTAGTCTCATAAGTAAAAAAAAAGATTTTTGACAATTTCTTGCAGCAACTAATTTATCATTAAGACCATTTTTGACTATCTACTTTGATAAAAGGAGTTCATCATATTTCATAAGCTCCCTCTGATGTCCCAGCAATACATTATGATTTTAAAATATTTAATAGCCAAATCAGTTTTACTAATATGAATATATCATATCTTTCAAGTATCTGAGATTGACTACATCAAGCCCACAGCTTTGTTCAAGGCTTCTGGATAATATGCTGCTATATGAATGTTTATTTCCAAACACTTGAGAATCTCTCTTAACCTATTCCCTCAAGTTACCCACCTGATCTTCCAGAATTTTCCACCATGACATCCAGAACTCATGGCCTTCACCAACAAACTGTCATATATCTTCATTCTCTTCTCTTACTCTCTCTCTTTTAAGATTTATTTATTTATGCATACAGATCTGCACTACAGGCACGGTGAGAAGATTCACTACAGACAGAGTAGGGAGCAGAACAGGCAGGTCGATGAAGTACATTGCTGAGGGGAGCCGCGGGAGGCTCAGGAGAGGTCTGCCGCCGCATGTGTATCATCTCTGGGGCCGGGCTTGAACTCACACTGAAGAGCTGTGGCTCAGCTGGCTTGCAGTACTGTGCTTTAACCCGTTGCACCATCAGGGGGTGACTATCTTTGTTCTCTTATATGAAAATTTCTTTTACTAGGCCCTCCTGGTGGCACAATGGGTTAGGACTCAAAACTATAAGTTACCAGCAGCCACCTTAGTGGGAGTTCTATCTCCAGCCCCAACCCGGAGGTGACCCACAAGTCACAGCAGACCTCTCCTGTCCACCATCCTGCCTTTGCTGCTCCCCTCAGCAGTGTACTTCATCGACCTGCCTGTTCTGCTCCCCACTCTCTCTCTAGTGAATCCTCTCACCACCCCTGCACCTCTGGTCTGCACCCAATTCTGTTTTCATAAATAAATAAACCTTTAAAATATATAAATAAATAAATAATAAATTTCTTTTACTTTCACACTGTAACTGGAAACTGCCCTGAGATAGTACTTTCTCTGTGATTTTTCTCCCCAAATACTAAATACCTCAGAACCTGAAGTAGGGTGAGCTATCCTTGTGGTGACTCATTTTTTGTAAAGATCTTGCTCTTGCTTTTAAATTCCAGCCCCCTTCCTCTGTATTCATACAACTACCCTAACTTGAACTCACTTAATGTCTTTAGATGCTTTAAACTGTCCCCCAACTGCATTTCCTGTCACCAGAGTAGTCCTCCTTCAATCTTTCTTCCACACTGCTGTGATATTGATCTTTTTAATCTTGCCACTTCCTTGCTTAAAGTCCTTCAATAGCTCCCTACAGCTTTCAAGGATAAAGTTCAAACTCTTTCATTTAGTGTGTAAGGCCTTTCGTGACCCCATTTCTTTCTTTATTTCCAGCTTTATTGTTTGCCACTCCTTCAGCTATATGGGAAAATTTGTAGTTCTCTATTTTCCCAGCGAACCAGACCACTTTCTAAGACCACCCCCTTGCCCCCCAAGCAGACTGGATGTTCTCTCTGTGCACTGCTGTCTCCATCTATCGCAGCGTGGACTGCCCTGCGTCATGGGCTTTGACATGTACTTTCTGAAGAGTAAATTCCATGTCCCTGTTAAATTTGAGTCCCTATTTCTAGGTGTTTGTTAATAATTGAATAAAGGAAGGGATAACCAGTGTTCTGATACTATATTACTGGAACATAAAGTGGAGAGTTCTTTCTTGCCTCGGAAGTAGAATTGGTTGATGTTGACTAGTCTATTCTTATTCTATTTGTTTTCAAGATGTTAAGTGTTATATGAATGTGTTGGATGGTGCTGGTGGTGATGGAAGTATGTCTGCGTGTTATGTGTGTTTGTGGACAGGGAAGCTGCAGGAAAAATTATTTTCCTCCAAAGCCCACCCCAAAACCTGGCTCTCAGGAGCAGTGTAGAATAAATTTTGGGGATGACCAACTATTGAATATATCCTTGGCACACCTTTCTTGAAATGTCCTTATGGTCTAGGACTAAAGTCTTCTAGGTTCTGCACCTTAACTTTCTCTGTGAATATCCTTTTGACAAACCATCAAATTAACATGAGGTTCTCATTAACATCAAAATCTAATAAACCAAATTTACTGTTCACAGAAATAACCCTCAGAGATTTGACATGGACTAACCAGTTAATGAGGATAATGGGCTTTAAAATAAGACTGACTGAAAATTAAGCAGTGAAGGTGTCTCTCTTGCCCTTCCTCTGGCCTGGAATGTCCTCTTCTAGCTTTTCTGCTTGGTAGAGGCTGATTTGTTCTTTAAAACATCCTTGAGTTACCCGGATTGACATAACATCTTTCATTTCTCCTATACCCAATCATGACTGAACTATAAGTTTAAAAGAGTAATTTTTCTCTTTCTCTCTGTCCATCTGTCTGTCTGTTTGTCTATCTTTACCATATAGTTCAGTTTCTGGAATTGTGTATAAAGTACAAACCAATTAATATTGCTTAAATCTGGATCTTGGAGTGCAACTATATGACTACTGGGAAATTACTTGCATATGTAATAACTATAATATGCATATGAATATACAAACTACTTATGGAGAATTTTGAATATATAAATGTGTAAAAAGAGAAAATTTAAATTTCTCATATTCTTCACCACCCTCCCAGGATTAATTATTGTTAACATCTTGAATACTTCTGTGTACATACAAATTTGAGGGCCTATTTTAAATATTTATGCCATGTTTAAACATTTAGCTTAACTTCAGATCAAATCAAGATTCATAAAATGCAGTGCACTCCTGAGAAGTCAAATATTCCCTGAGGCAAAGTAGTTTCAAGGACAGGAGGGACATGTGAGATAAAAAAAGGAAGTTCAATTTAGGGAACCACTTAGCCTTGAAGGAGCTGTTTACCCTGAATGAATGAGCATTTTATTCTGAAAATCAGATTTTATTTGTACGGGATTAGTCTTTTGAATTTTTTCTACTTTTTAAAACCCTGTTTTATACAGATCGAAGAATCCATTATTCCAGTTACAGGCACTTTTTCATTCAACTTACTAGCTTCCGGGTAGCGGGCAGCCAGGAAGAAGAGAATTGTCTTGGACACTTTGAGTAGCTAGTCCCTGGTCATTCTTTGTTTGTGTCCCTGTATGATGCCCCCATCGTTCCAATATTACCAGGTATATATTCTAGCTCCTCCCAGTTTGCTTTGTGGATCAGTAGCAGTGACATCACCTGAAAATTTGTTACAAAGGCAAAAGTTCTTTCCCATTGAAGATCTATTGACACAGAATCAACACTGTCCAGGGCTTTACTACGGATGAGAACCAGGACACCCCACAGCACCACAACTTGCTGGAATCCTTTGCATGACACTACCAGATTACTCATTTTTGATGATTTTGATTTGCAAGCGTCATCCAGATGTGGCTTTTGTGAATAGCTTCCATAGGGCCTATGCTGCTGTCTGGGGAGGTCACTTCCTGCTCAGCATTTTACTCTATTCCTATGCAGTTTCTTTTATTCCAGTCCAGTTATGCTATCTGCCGCTCATTCTACCTGCATTGCGTTGCACTTTTCATAACCCTCTGGTACTGCTGAAATTCGGGTTTTCACGCATGCCTAGAAATTCCACCAGATGGAACCCACATTTTCTATGTCAACAGCTGGCTTCTACCTCAAGGTGGCAGCGCTGTTGTGCCGCTGTTGTTTTGTTTCACCTTGTTACTTGCAAATTTGAAATTTAGATGATAAGCGATAAGGCAGGTACCATATAAGGAGTATTCTCACTGAGTAAATGCAAGTGAGGTTTTGAGGAGATATAATACTGCCCCAGATTAACAAAGCTTTTCATTGACAGAACTAGAATTGAAACCAGGCTCCCTAAAACCACTTTAAGGGAGGTGGCGTGCTAGGATCCCGGCCTCCTGTATTTACTGCACACTTTGTAGTTTCTGCACACTTTGTATCTAGGTGGTTTGGATCATGGAGTAGAATGTGGCTGAAGTGATATGTCACTGCTGAGATTAGGTTATAAAAGATGCTAGCTTTTGTCTTAGTTTCTCTCTTTTGAATCATTTATTTTAGGGAAGACCAGCTCTCACTTCATGAGCAACCCCATAGGGAGGCCCAGATACTAAACAATTGCAAATTCTTGCCATCAGTCAAGTGAGTAAACTTGGAAGTAGATCTTCCATCTCAGTCGAGTTTCTTTTGATTGTAGCTAACAGCTCCAGTAAAACCTTGATTGCATGCCCTTGAGATATCCTGAGCCAGGCACTAGGCTAAGCTGCTTTCTGAGGAAACAAGTGAAGTCACAAATTATTTTAGTTTAAGATTGCTAGCTTTTGGGGGTATTAGTTATGCGGCAGTATATACCAAATACATATCCCATGTTTTTTGGTGTCTTTTAAAATACAAAGGCCCTGAGTACTTTAAATAATCATAATGATTAAACAATTTAATAATCTCAAGTATTATGAAATTTCAAGACTAAAGATAAGGATTCTAGGCTTAGACCAAGGGCTAAGAAAGACACTTGATATGTAACATTTAAGGAGGCACTCACTCTCGGGGTCAGGAAAGTATGAGGCTTACATTTACATAACCCTCAGAGAGAGTGCCTTACCAATCTAGCAACTCATTGAACTCACGGTAGTCTCACTGTCTAGGATGAAGATCAAATAATAAAATTAGTATAAAGTATTTATGTCAAATTATAGAAAAAAACCTCAAACCTTTAAGTTCTAAAAATTAAAAGAGGCTTACTTTGGAAAGATAAAGAAATATTTAGCAAATGTGTAGCATATACTGTGTACTCTGGAGAGTTTTACGCTGTTGTCTGTATTTGGGTCAGTCACTACTGTGACAAAGTATGAGACTGGGTGGCATATAAACAAGAGAAATTCACTTTTCACAGTTCTGGAGGCTGAAAATCTGAGATTAGGGTAGCTGATCTCATGGTTGAATACCCATTTACTCTTACAGATTGTACACATTTCTCAAAATACCAGTTCTCTGGGATTTCTTTTCTAAGGGCACTGATCCCATTCATAAGACTCCATCTGTTATGTTATAGGGCACCCGAATGTGAATTGGGTTGCCTGTCTGTGGGTCTTCACCCGCGCGCTTATGATTCTATCATATTATGGACACACTCAAAAAGGTTAAATAATGGATTTATTTATAAGGAGAAAAGTAAAGGAATAACCAAGGGAAAGAGGGAGAGAAATACAAGTTAACTAGAATGTCCTACTGCTGACTTGGACTCCACCATCACACTGAAAACCATTTAAGAGCCAAACGACCAGCTGCAAACCACCAGGCCAAGAGACCCCCATAGCCCACATGTCCAGTTTTATCCCAACCTGGCTGCTCAGCTCCGCTCTCATGTCCCAGTGTACTTCTCCTTGTTATTGATGGGATCAGTAGTTCCAGTATCTGGAGTGGGGGTGGAGTCCGTGAAACCTGTACTTGTTACACATCCTCACAACCTAGTCATAGATATTCAGTCTATAGCATTCAGCCTCTGACCTTCACAGATTTATATTCTTATGACATGCAAAATTCACTCCATCTCAGTATTCCAGAAATCTTACTCATTCCAGCATTAACAATAAAATCTAAAGTCTCCTCTACAAACCACTTAAATTAGATATGGATGAAACTCAAAGGAGGACTCACTGTGACGCAAATTGTTGTCTAACTATGAATCTGTGAACCTATTATATGTTTCCAAAATATTCTGGGGGGACAGGTTTAGGATAGACATTTCCATTCCAAAAAGAAGAAACAGAAAATTAAATAGGACAGAGGTTGGGCCCCAAGGTTCTTGATGATCCGGCCCCTGTGCTAGTTCTCAGCCAGTGTCCAGGTGTTCTGTGGAGTAGGGTCCCAAGTCTGCTGCTCTGCCAGAACATCCTGACCTTTCAACCCTCAGAGGGCCATGCCATATCCCTTTGGTGGTTCTGCTGGACATGGTCCATGCCACACCAAGGCCTGTCAACCACAACAAGTGTCTCCTTTAAAACCACTCTGGGGCCCTCCCTGGTGGCACAGCGTGTTAAAGCACAGCACTGAGAATCTACAGCCTCTTCCGCATTTATTTGATCCCTGCCTGCCCCGGAGGTGACCACATGGCGTGGCAGACCTCTCCCGAAATGCCTGCTGATCCCCTCAGCAGTGCATTTCGTTGATCTGCCTGTTCTGCTCCCCACTCTTTCCCTGGTGAATCCTGCACCTCTGGCCTGTACCCCAGTTCTGTATGAATTAAAACAACAACAACAACAACACGCTGAACTCCTCTCAAGCAACCTTGCCGCGCCTGCATGGCAGGGATACGAGTCTATGCGGGAAGGGGGGGGGGGACGTCGAGGTTCAAGAGTCAGCACAAGTAGATGTTGCAGCAAACGTTCTCTCTCTCCTATTATCCTTTCCAGCTTCCCTTTTATACCCTTAATCTCAGGATGTTGGCCTGGGGGCAGGAGGAAATCTCCCTCACATGTGCCACTGCGATCAGGGTGGATATTAATAAGTTGCCCAAAGGTTAAGCCACTCACACAAGTGGCAAGATGTCTTCTTCCTATTATGATCTTGTGCTTAAGCTCCGGGGGTGGTTGGGGAGGCTCATCCCGGCTGGGACCCAACAAACCTGATTGAACCCTTAAAACAGTTGTCCCCTTGAAGGCAGCTGTTATTAAGTTCACTTAAGAAATGAAAAAAGTATGGCTCAGAAAAGTTCATTTTTAAAAAATTCTCACTGAGAGTTTGATTCCAAGGTTGTACATTCTTTTCACTATCCACCACTCTGACTGTCCTCTTGGAATATTCAATCTCTGAAAGCTGATTAAAGGCAACCGTTCATTACCCTGAATATGTTATGATAAGACCTAGGGAGGGAGAAACAGTGTAGATAATCTAAACAGATTTATACTTGACTTTGGGGCAAGCCATTCCTTTTCATAGTTCTGTCTTCTAATTTTACTTTCCTTTGATAATATTGAAAGTTTAATTTGTATTCCTACCCACTCCATCACAGGAATTATTGAAAAAGAGACACATTGTTACTAAGCTAGAGAAAAACTGACTTGGCAATAAAAATTATTTAGGATAAATGCTGGCATAAGCAACTGCGAATGAGTAATTTGAAGCTATATTCACAAATTCTTCTAAGATGTCTGAGTTTGAAACAGTTTATCTTAAACATTGAAAAAAGTTCTATGGCTTAGAAAGCAGAGTTTTGTGGGGATTTTATGAATTTCAAACCACAATGTGATCAAATTAGAGAGATTTAATTAATGTAAATATGATAGCATGAAATTCTTCTGAAATATTAGCAGCTTTATTAATAGAACGGTACAAATTAAAGTCAAAGAACACTATGAACAACAGTCTGAGGAATTTGGATTTATCATCACTAATACATGGGCTTCTGAGTCATTGAATTTCACTTTTAACCATCCAGGAGTGAACATTCTGTTGACATTTAAAAAGTAACTCAAGATCATTAATTGACACTATACCATATTTGATAGACAAAATGAATTTTTTGCTTTAAAAGGCAAATTGAGCCAAACTTGATCTTGGAGATAAGATTGCTTGAAAATACAGTTTATTCTGGTGGAAAACTGATGGTGATATGTCCTGAGAGGTATAGGCCAGAAAAAAAAAAGTTACGTTTTAGATTACCAGCAATATTGAATCTCTTGATTTAAAGGGAAACTTTAGCTGCCAGTAAAATGGGAGAATGGTGAAAAAAAATTATTTTGGTGAAATGAGCACATCTAATAAGCTAATTTGATACTTAATCCCATGTAATTTTGTTATTAGTTTTCTTTCATATAAGATTATAATCTCTCAGCAGAAAGGATTATATTTTTGCATTCATCATGGTTCTAAAATATTGTCTGATATGGACTATAATAAATATCTTAGTGATTGCTACAGAAAAATAAAAGCCATGAAACTTGCAAATAGGTATCTATCTCACTGTGGTACTGGAGGCTGTACAAAGCAAATGGTTTAATGACGCAATTCTGTGTTTTTGATCATCAGAACCCGAAAAATCTAATTACCGTTTGGTCATAAAATCACGCTGGGAATTTTCTTAGGAGAATATGCACATTTTTCTTATTCTGGTTCTCATTGATGTTTGAGGTGATTACATTCACAACAGAGCAAGAGCCTGATCCAAGAACAGTTTCAAGGGGGTAAAGTGCCACACAAAACAGGATTAAAAACAGAGATAACAAGGATTGTTTCAAGCAAAAATGATTTCTTCTTTAAGTTTCCATTTCCTTCTAAGGTGCCCTTTTGCTCAGGAAATATAATACCCCTTACCCCACAGTGAAGACCAAACCAATAGAAAGCTTAGGCCATTATTTATCATCTTATGAGTCCAATGTCATTAAGTTCACCTACAAGCTTCAGTTTGGGTACATGGAGTCATCTGAGGACAAGAAAAGGATTCTGAGTTTGTAGAAAGAAAAACAACAACAAAACATGGAATAAGTAGATTGTTAGAGAAAGGAGATAAGTCAGAATTCAGGAGTCCATTTTGATTACTGAAGTTTTCCATGATGAAGAGATGGGCTTTGAGCAGAAGAAAGGTGTAATGTACTTTATGTTTCAGTATAGTAACTTTGATTGATTTCGGAAGAGTCTGGAGGGTATATCTGATCATATCTGTATCCTGGATAGACAAAACAAAGACTTCTGTCATCCTTGGGTAGATAAGGTCCAGTGTGAGTGCAGTTAGTGCTGGATACAGCTGCTAGTAGCAGAGGATACCACCAGGGATTCCCATGTCAGAAAGACTTGTGTTTGATTTGGGCTCCTTCCTTTATCCCTGGAGTGTGTTTGCAGGTTACTTATTTATTTACAAATATTTCCTATTATTTTCCTGGAAACCATTTATTGATTTATTATGTAATTCTTTTTTCTTTTTGAATCTTCCTTTCCTTATCTGTAACATAGGACCCGAGAGAATGTCACAAATCAAAGAATGTCAAAGCTTTGTAGAATTCTTAGTGTATTGTTGCCACAGAGTAGTAGGTTCTGTCAGTGGGGAGTGGTGCTCTGTGGGTAATGCTCTCCTGGCACCCCAAAGTCAGATGATGATGGTGAGACTGTCTTGACACCCCAACTCCTGAGAGAAGGGGCAAGCTTGGGCTTTGCTGCTCAGAATTTCCTTTTAAAACTATCGTCTCTTACTGTAGACACTAGAGAAAAGGAAATTAGTTTGCAGGATTTTTTGCCCTTTCTATTCAGTTAACTGTGCTAAAAAGAAGTTGCCTAGACCAATGATTCTCCCCAGCATGGCCTGCATAGAAGATAATATTTTGTAGCCCATTTGGGAAAATGGAAGAGGCTCCCTGTGATTGGCGACTAAGGACCCAGGAACTTCAGCTACCCAGGTTCTGTATGCCCCTAGAGCTGAGGGGATCAATGTTTTTCCCTAGCCATAATATAGCTTATAGATGACTAAACAATCATCTTTGTTAACAGAAGAGAGGGGTTTCCTAAGATGTGGGATTTTTCAGTTTCTAAATTAAGGGAGTCTCTACAAGATAAGGATAGGCTGGTTACCCTATAAATGAGTTGGAAAGTCCCGGTCTAGACTAACAATAGCTAAAAAAAAAAAAAAAAAGATTTAGTAATTTATGCATACAGAACTGGGATATAGGCCAGAGGTGCAGGGGCAGTGAGAAGAGTCATCAGAGACAGAGTGGGAAGCAAAGCAGGCAGACTGATGAAGCATGCTCCTAAGGGGAGCAGCAGGTGGGTCAGGAGAGGTCATCTGTGCCATGTGGGTCACCTCTCTGGCCAGGGATAGAACCGGTGCTGAGGTGGCTGTGGCTAGCTTCGCCATGCTCCACTTCAATCCGTTGTGCCACCAGGGAGAGCCAATGGCAATTTTGATGAGTGTGTGGAAGACATGAGTAAATGCGGAAATATGAAGACTGTGAAGAGACTTGCTGGGGTCACCCTGGAAAGGGCCAGGAGTTACTGGTGGAAGAGGTGTAGATGGGGAGAGGAAAGGAACCAAGCACTCTAAGTTGCCTTTTTGGGGTGCATTTTAGAGAGACTACATTTTGTGGAGAGCTTAGGACAAAAGTAGACCTTGAGAATAGATGTTTTCTAATTATTTTTGGACCAGCACACATTAACATGACTGGGTCTCATGATGACTCAGTAATATACAGGCAAGCCTAGGAATTATACACAAGGCCATGGAGCAGGGTCAGGAACAAGGTCTGTGAGCTTCTCAACGCTGCTTTTCCTTCTGACATTCTACCAAACATGCGTAGTTGATGTGCACTTTCCTAACAACAGAAAATTCTTTCTCAAGATAGTTCTTAGTCTGAAAACAAATGAACTCCTATAACATCTGCTTTACTCCTCCAGTGTCTGGGTCCCAGCTGGGATACAACTTGGGTCCATGTTGGGGTGCACCCTATGTATTTGAGCAGCCACTCTTCCCCCAGTGCTCCTCCCCCCAAGTTGTGCCTTGTTTCACAAATTAAGATATTGCTTTGGGATTTTTCATTAAATATTAAGTAAGAAAAAAAAA
>NW_004567113.1:20820482-20826655 GCF_000260355.1 Condylura cristata | reverse complement strand
ATATATATATATTTTGTCCCCCATGTCCCTCACTTAGCATTCACATTCCTCATCACATTAAAGCAGGGGATTACTGAAGGATTACTTCTGTGAGTCACAATGTATCTATCTACCTTTTGTCTCTTCACTTAAAATTTTATTTACCTGAAGCCTGGGTCATTCTCGGAAGATGAGAAGACAAGTTTTCAATAGTACTAATAATTCAACCAGGTCATTTCCTGCCAGTAGTTCACCTGAGGGGTGGAGGAGAAGCTTGTACTAGATTAATGCCATTTACCTAAGGAGCTCTAACTCCTTAGGTTCTGGACATTAGGTTGTACTTGCTCTAGTTTTCCTTAGAATGCTCTAAGAATTTTTGAAGGTTGTTAACACCTTCAATTTTTCCCCTGTTAGGAGTTGATTGTTGGCATTAAATTGGAAGCAGAGACACTAATTTACAAGATAACAATAGAATTTAAGGAATCTTGAGAAGCTGAGGTGAAAAGATAATGGGGCCGGGTTTTAAACTAGGGAACAAAGGAACAGCTAACACCTCCAGGAAAGGGCAGTTTATCTCACATTCAAGGCAAAGGGATAGAAGCCAATGATTTGAATATGTGACATAAAAAAAATTTGGGGGTGTTAGCAGATGGTGAAATGATTATGTTTTTCTCTTTTGTGTTTGTCAATACAATGTATTACACTAACTGTTTTCTGAAGGGATGTCTCAGGATCCTGTACTACCTTTTTTCCTTCATATGTTAGTTTCTTCCAAAATGTGTTCATTTCAGTGACCAAGGCCAGGGCATACGTTCAGTAGAACACTTGATGGCTCACTGGCTTCTGGGAAGCAATCTTGTTTACTTTCTTTAGTGTTGGCTGAGAATATTTCCCCATTAACTTTGCAGTCTCTAGTTCCTCCATAAAGGAAGTAATAAGTCTGCTTCTTTTCCCATCTGGTTTACTTATTCCATAAAAATAATTCTTTTCCATTTAATCCAAAGTGGGGTTGGAAAGACCGTTGTCCTCTGATAAAATGCAAATTCTGAGAGAGGGAAGTCTTTAGTTCTTATAATGCATCTAGGTACCCCGTGGTGAGTGTGAAGATGTATGAGGTCATTTCCTGAAAGCAGGCTGAAAAGGTGGGAGGCAGCAGCCTGAGAAGGTAGCCTGAGGAGAGGGTGTCAGGATTTGGAGAAGGGCAGATCAGCTATTCCAGAAGGTAAGCTGTGTCCCAGGCATGTTCCCAGCATCCTCTCCTCTCCTTTCCTGATTGAAACAGGAAATTTTGGAAATCTTCCACATGTATTCCTGCCTAAAAAAGCTCTGTCATATTTTATGCATAGCTTTCTTTTGTTCAGACTTTGTTTCAAAATAGCATTTTAAAGAATTCAATATTTAAAATAATGTAGTTGTGGAAACTACTTTGAATTGAACAGAGTCCACCTACTGACTGCCAGTGAGTCGCTCCGAGTGGCCTAACTCAGCACTTTGATGTCTCAGGAACTCAGTGTTTTCTTCTCATTAGCAACTTTGAAAGAAACCAGAGACCACCTGCAGATTATTACAAAAGGCCCCACACTACAACCTTTTATCTGAAGAGTCATGTCAACCAGTCATGAAAAGGAAAATGTCCTTAAGAATCAATCCAAATTTTCAAGACAGATGGCCTAAGCTCAGACCACTTCCGGCTTGATTCTTTAAAATGCCCAATCCAGGTGGAACACACCTTGAAATTTCCCTCAGTTATGGCCCCAACTCTTGATTCTTAGTCTGGAAGACACATGTTTGTGATTATATCACAGTCTGATTCTTCCCTCCCTCCCTCCCTCCTTCCCTTCCTTCCTTCCTTCCTTCCTTCCTTCCTTCTTTCCTTCCTTTCTTTGTAGACATACTTATTTATGCATACAGAACTGGGGTACAGGAGAGGATTCACCAGAATCGGAGTGGGGAGCAGAACAAGCTGACTGACAAAATACACTGCTGAGGGGAGCAGAGGGCAAGACAGGTAAGGTCTGCCACGCCACGTGGATCACCTCTGGGGTGGGGGATAGAACTTACATTGAAGCGGCTGCAGACAGCTTGCAGTGCTACGTCCTAACCCTTTGGCCATCAGGGAAAGCCCAATCTGATTATTGCTCAGTAACCTTACAGGCAACGTGCTCATCTCTTGATACCAAATGGAAGCTAATTCTTGTATGGTTCCCAAACTGTTCTGTCTGGAATAGTTATGTTAATGTGAACTTGAGTATCTGAAGTTGTTTATAAAGGAATGTGTGCATCTCCAAACTCATAGGTCAATGAGTTTGCCTCAAGAAAATGCAGAGAATCATTCTTTAGAAAGGGCAGAAACTCATTCTTGAAGTCTGGGAGGTGGGCTGCTATCAGTGCTTTGTGTAGGTAGAGAAAAGAAAGCAATAAACCTCCCTTAGACTATGCCAACTTTCCAAGACTGAGTTCTTTATTTGACTGCTATAAATATCTTCATACTTTCCTGGGGAAATTTTTTTGTGTGTGTGGAAGAGCAAGTAAAAGGAGGCTGAGGGTGGATTTGAAAATTGACGCAGGATGAGGCTATAGATGGCATATTATAAATTTTCTCTCTTGAATTTATTATGGGAGACCAGAAATAGTTTGTGGGACTTGTGGTCAAACAATTTCCTTAGAGCTGCTTTCGATTAGAAGCAATGCCAGAGTAAAAAGGGAGCCAGGATAAAAATGTTTAATATTTCTTCCTGTTATGAAATGTCTTTTGTCTTTTTTATTTGAGCACACTTAGAAAAGGTAAGTATTCACTTGTACAATTCAACCTGTTTTTGGTCTTTCTGCAAAGAGTTTTACTTTTTTCCAAATTTGTATTTTTTTTTAAGATTTATTTATTCATGCATACAAGCACTGGGGTGCAGACCAGAGTTGAGGTGGGCAGGGGGTGGGGGAGGGTGAGAGGATTCACCAGTTGCAGAGTGGGGAGCAGAACAGGAAGATCGACTGAAATACACTGCTGAGGGGAGCTGCTGGGGTGTCAGGAGAGGTCTCTACACCATGTGGGTCACCTCCCTGGCCAGGGATTGAACTCTGTGCTGCAGGGGCTGCAGATAGCTTCAGAGTGTGCTGAGTTTTAACCCATTGAGCCACTAGGGAGGGAGGGCTCTAGAATATCATCTTTTCCCCCTAGTCTTAACGTGAAAGCATTTAGTCTTCACCATTAAGCATAATTGTCTTTTGATATTGCTCATTTGCTGACAGCCTTAAAAAAAAAAAAAAGAGTATTGAAATGTAGAAATGATTTCTCTACATCTATTGAAGTAGGCATAAATTTTTCTCCCTTATTTTATTAATATGATACTAAAGGATATTTTAGTGACAAATCAACCTTGCATTTTGGGAATAAACCTTACTTGGTCTTGATGTCTTGTCCTATATATTTTCCTAGATAGGTTTGCTAAACATTTTTGTATGTAGGTTTATGAGGAATATTGACATTTACTTATTTATTTATAACCACTTAGTTTGCTTTTGGTATTAAGGTTATTCTGACTTCTTAAAGTGATTTAGGAGTTAATTTTAATTCTTTCATTTCTGTAAAAAAACAAAAAAAAGTGAAAAATTATGCATAATATTGGCATTAAGTTTTTCTGTAAATGTTTAAATGACTCCATTGGAATTTGGGGTCTCTTCCTTGTTTATCTTAACAAAACTTATTTTACACTTTTTGGGAGAAAATTTCAAGGTATGTATTAATTTCTTTAATAGATTTGGAGTTACTGAGATTTTCCTATTGCTCTCTTCGTCAAGTTTGGTTAATTTTGATCTTTCAAGAAATTTGTTCATTTCATAGACATTGTCAATTGTTTTTGCCCAAAATTTTTGTAATAGTCCCTGTTTATCCTTTTAGTGCCTTCAAAATTTAGTGATGACCTTGATTTCATTCCTTATATTGCTATTTTATTTTTCTCTGTAAGTCTAGCCAGAAATTTACTGATTTTCCTTCCTACCAAACAGATAACTTTTGGTTTCATGTTTTCTCTGTTTGCTTTTATATCTTTCTTGATTTTTATGAATTATTCTTTTCTTCCATCTATTCACCTTCTGTTTACTTTGCACTCATACTCCCACTTTGATAAGAGATTTTTTTCTAATACAATCATCTAATGCAATACATTTCTCTTAACATTGTTTTAGCGGCTTTCCACAAATTCCAGTATGCTGTGTTTTTATTTTTAGAGATTTAAAAATATTTTCTGTTTTCTTTTGTGATTTCTTCTTTGACCAATATGTTGCTTAAAAGTTTAATTTCCAAATATTTGGCAATTATCTAGCTGCTTTTTCTGTTATTGGTTTATAATTTAATTTGATTGTGGCCAAGTAATATATGTGGCCTTATTTTAATCCTTTTAGTTTTGTTGAAACTAGTTTTTATGACATGACATTTCTTCTGTCTTGATGGAAGTTGTATAATGCTGCAATGTTTATTTTGTCTGCTATTAATATATAGCCAGTCCAGCTTTCTTATGCTTGATATTTGCATGCTATATCAGTCTTCCATCCTTTAAGTTGTAACCTAACACTGTCTTTATCTTTGAAATGGATCTCTTTTAAGTAGTATATATTTAAATCTTATTTTATAATACTGTCTGTCAGTCTCTGTCTTTTAATAAAAATATTTACACTATTTACATTAATGCAATTGTTCATATGTTTGCATATAAATCTACCACCCTGCTGTTTATTTTCCTTGTCTTACTTTTAACCTGTCTTTGGATCATTAATATCTTTAAGGTTTGGATTGCTTTCACTAATGGTTTATTAGTTGCATTCTCTTGGCTCTAGTTTTTCTGATAAAATTTAAAATTTTCTCATTTCCTCCCCCCAAGGGTATTTTCATTCTTCTCTGCATTATCCTCCAGCTCGCTTAGTTTCTGACAAGAAACTTGTGAGCATTCTTGTCTTTGTTTCTCTCTGCACCTGTGTCTTTGTCCTTTGATTATCTTAAACACTTGCTTGTGAGTGCTGTGTTTACTGGTTTGATCCTAATATTTCATTGTGTGATTTTCTTTATGTTCACCTTGTTTGGGTGTTATTGGATCTGTTGTTGATATAATTAATCACACTGGGAAAATATCTCCCTCTTTAACATTCAAATTTTTTTCCTGCCCATTTTCAAACTTCAGTGTTAAACTTTTGGAAATGTTTGTTCAGGTCACTGAGGTTCTGTTATTTTAGTCCTTTATTTTTTTGGTGCTTCATTTGGATAGGTTCTATTGCTATAGCCCCAACTTTCTTTTTTTATGATTTATTTCCTTTTCTCACATCTTATTCATTTATGAATCAGTTACATAACTAGATAACATTAGAAGTACAACTTCACACCTCACATGTACCACATGCCTCATTACCTTCTACCAAAACTCCCATGCCAATATCCTATTAACTCCCTTTCATGTCTCCTCTCCCTTCCCTTTACTACCTATTATTTACCCTCCACTACCTATTATTTTTCAAAATCTTAATTATTTTAGTTTTGTTCTGCTAGTTTGTTTTCTTTGATTATTTATGTTAAACAAATGAATGAAACTATCTGGTAACTGTTCACTTCCTTCCTTACTTCGCTTAGCATCATCGCCTGAGCACTGTCTCATTTTTCATAGCTGGGTAGTATCCTATGAGTATATATTTCACAATCTCTTTACCAACTCATTTGTCAGTGGTCCTTTAGATAGCTAGCTGCTGGGAATATAATGCTGCTATGAATATAGGTGGCATGAATCATATTGGTGTATTTGTATTTGGGTAAATACCCTAGAAGTTGTATTGTTGGATAGTACGGTATTTCTATTCTGAGTTTTTTTGAGGAATCTCCTGTTTTTCCATAAACACTGTACTAGTCCATATTCCCACCAATAGTGGATGTCTGCTTGTCTTTCTCCACAGCCTCACCAGTATTCTTTATTTTTAGTCTTTTTGATATGGGTCATTTTCACAGGAGAAAGGTGACATCTCTTGGTGGTTTTAGATTGTATTTCCCTTATCTAGTGATACTGATCATTTTTTAAAAATATGCCTGTATACCATTAACATGTCTTCTTTGGAGAAGTGTCCATTTAGGTCATTAAACCCTGTTGGATGTGTGGAACGCAGTATCTTTTCCCAGTCTGTCGGTTGTTTTTTTTGTTGTTGTTGTTGGTTGTTTGTTT
>NW_004567113.1:20799503-20818972 GCF_000260355.1 Condylura cristata | reverse complement strand
TGGATGGAACCTGGGTCATTCCTTTGAGCATCAGTGTTTTAAGCTTCAACAACTAGTTGGTTTCTCTGCTGTCCCATTTCTTTTTTAACGATTTATTTATGTATGCATGCAGAACTGGGGTTCAGGCCAGAGGTGCAGGGGCATTGAGAGGATTCACCAGAGACAGAGTCGGGGGCAGAATAGGCAGATCAATGAAGTACACTGCTGAGGGGAGCAGCCGGTGAGTCAGGAGAGGTCTGCTGTGCCATGTGGGTTACCTCCCTGGTCAGGGTTGAACACATGCTGAGGTGGCTGTGGCTAGCTTGCAATCCTGCACCCTAACCAGGTGAGCCACCAGAGAGGGCCCCTGCTGTCCCATTTCTTAAGGGCCTTATGGTTGCATGGCCTGTGGTCCAGTATCCGAAAATAGTTGTTTCTTGTATTTTCTGGTGATTTGGAGACTGATTCAGATTGCCTTATTCCTTTATGAAAGAAATAAAAGTCTGTTTTGCTTATTAACCTTCTGCCCTTTCCCCATGATCAAGCTTCTTTTCCCTACCACCCATACCTCCAACATTTGTTTTTATCTTACTTACTAGATGGATGGAATGGGAAGGGCTTGTGTACAAGTAGAGAGGATACAGAAAAGAGAGTAAAACACATATAAGGCAAGCAAATCTTTTTACTTCTCATTTTGGTTTCTCCATGAACAAGATTCCCAGCCATTATTATGCTAACAAGAGTTCCTTCCTTTTCAGTAGTATCTAGTATTGCTAATAAAGTCCACTTCTTATAAGTCTTATATATTACTGTTCTATTCTCTGTTATAGCAAACCTTTTGTTACTTTCATATGTCTTCATGTCCCAAATGTAGACCTTGAGAGATAGTGAAAAGTAGAGAAAACAAAATGCTATCAAAGTGGGAGAAAAATGGGGTCTCAAGCATTGTGGTTGTAAGAACATTCTCTTGAAGCTAATGTTTGCTTCTCACGAAAGCATATATTTAATGTCTGCCCACAATCATTTTATCATTCATAATTCGATCTGGAAGAGTGTTTAAGAGCAAGGGAGGCCAGCATGAATGCACTGAGGAATGAATCCAGAAGATAAAATGGATATCCTCCATAAGACCTGCTCTTTGTTATTTTATATTTTTTGACTTGCTGTATCTGGTTCTTCCTTTATTTATTTCAAAAGACACTAAGGTTAGTTTTCATAGGCTCTGTTTTCTTTAGGTGGAGAAAAACTACTTGATAAACTAGTTAAACACAAATCTATAAATCCGCCATAGTATTTAAGAAAATAATATTTTAATAGTGACATTTTCCTTTATACTGTTATACTTTTATTTTGTACAGTACTTATAATACTGTATACGCAATTGATTCTTCCAGTTACTCCTGTCCCAGTACAGTCTAGCCTGAATGCTCTTCATGGTCACGCTCTCCTTTTTTTGCCATGCTTTGACCCCCAGGTTTGCAAAATGCAACAGCTGATCACCATCTCTAGCTCCCTTACCTTGATGACTGGATACGGAAAACTGAGAGTTCCAGTAGAAAATTGGATGAAAATGAGAGGAAAAAATATTTATTTTGCATCCTTTTTCTTTCCATAGTCTAGAAGTGGTTTGTTTTTCTATAGATAACAGTTGATGTAGGCTGGTCTCTCACTTTTGCTCTCTCAGGGCTCAGGTATCACCATGTCTTCTATTTGTCCCATTAGACTTTAGGATATTAACATCTGTCCTCTGTTGTTAAACCCTGGACACCTCACTAACTTTTGAAGGGTGCCTTCATCCCACCTGTATCTCTCGTCCTTTCACTGAATTCTCCTCAGGTAAGCCCTTTTGAGTGTGCCACTTTTCCTTGCTGGTAATCTGGCTCATATAAATCCCTTTTCATCTGTTTTCCAGAGAGCACTTTTCAAAACTTAACTCAAATAAAGTTCATCTCCTATTCCAAACCTTTCAGATACTTTCTTTTACAACTGCAATCAAATCCAAACTCCTTGACAGGACCTCATGATCTCACCTCTGTTTTAGCCACACTGGTCATCCTTTCCTCCTGTTCACAAGCTGAGCTCCTGTACCCCTTGGGTGTTGTGCATTTGCTGTTCACATATGTGGGCAAGTCCCCTAATGCTAATGGAAGCCATCCTTTCTCTTGGATGTCATGCCTCTGTCTAAACCTCAGCAGGCTCTGTGCAATGGATGGTTTAGCAGAACTGTGGCTTCTCTGCAGACAGGGGCATCCTGCCTTTCCACTTCCTCATTTGAAGCTCAATTTCTTTGCCTAACTACAGACACTCCCAAGCTTTTCATTTGTCTCAGATACAATAAATACTCTGACTATTTATCACAGTATGATAAACTTAATCTCTTTTGGCAGTGGATAAAAGATAGCATGTTAGCCAAAGACATTAGTGAAATACATTGGTTCTCTGTGCCCTGCTTAATGGCTCTAAAAATTCTCAGTGGCCTATAGGACTCTGAGAGTCTCTTTAGTAGGTATGAGGAGGAGTTGAATTGGAATAGTGACCTTACAACACATGCTCACCCTCCACTCCTTAAAAAGTAGTGGAATTACTATGAAAGCTATGTTACCCCAGGGAAATTCCTCTCTAACAGCAGTTTAATGGAATCTTCTTTGATGATGAAAGTTTTATTAGAAACCTTTTGATGAGACAGATGTTAGTGCTGTTTAGTGTAGGAACCACTAGTCATAGAGAGCCTTTGAAATGAAGAACTGAATATACAATTTTAATCCAATTGAAATTCTTTAATTTTACATTTAAAAAGACACCTGTGGCTATTGGCTGCCTTATTAGAGGGGGCAGCTCTAGAATGTTCTCAAATGCAAATGGTTGCATATCTTGTTGTTCATGAAGTATAATCCACTGGAGGGATTGGCAAAACTCAGAGTTATTTTGAAGGATGTGCCACATAAACTAGACTGTATCTTGTGTAGGCATCAATTTGTAAGGGATGTCACTTCTTAGAAACTGTAGAGGGCAGAGCAGATACTACAGTGTTAATCCCCAATTACTTTTTTATGAGGTGTTGATAAAATTTGTGGTCAGTGTGGCTCAGGAAGTCTATGATGCACTTTCTTTGAATCTGTACCAATAATTGATTCAGATTTAACCCCTTTGCTAATTCTTCTCCAGGAACCATGCTTGCTGAAAGTCAGCATCAGTTCTGACAAATCCAAATGTTATCATCTCTTTCTGACTTTGCTAAAAGTCATTCTTTTAAAGCACAGAACTACTCTATTGGCTAAACCTTTAACTAAATCTGTTATTTCATAAATTTCTCTAAATTCTGGCTTCTGGATCTTTTCCATTGTGAACACACTCATGCTATCCATAAAACTTTTCCTTCTTGTCTTCCAAAGAGCAGATGGCATTAAAAGTGTAAGGGTTCTATTAAGGGAGGGTGCCTATGGAAAAGGAAATAGGGAAGATCTCAGAGAAGACTGCTATGCAAGGCTAATTCAAGTTGTCCAAGAGAAACCTCATGTTTCCCAAGAATGAGATCTGCCCTACCATTACAGCTGTGCTCTGTCATCACCTGGATCAGTCCAAGGGAGAGCAGCCGAGAGGTATACCCTGGTGTGGATTTCTAAGTTGGGGCTCCTGGTCCTTTATACTTATTCCTGGAGATAGGCAAAGCACTGTCTCATGACTCCCCCATCTTGTGTAATTTCCATTTTAGTGATGATGAATGGGTAAGAAATGAAAGGGTGGGTAGAAAATACAATGCATAAACATTTCCTAGGTGATACTCTCCTTTTAGTCAGAATTGTACCCACTTTTCTGCTAAGGTTAATTCCATTTCTTCTCTATCAAATGTGTGTACTGTCTGTGAAGCCAGCATTAGAAGTTATCTTCTTGTCACTTTTCTGGGCTTTTCAGTTAAATTGTTAACATATATATTTACAAATGGGCTAAGCTGGATCTCACCGAGTAGGGCTACATTGATAACACAGAGGGATGGAAACCCTGGGCCAATAAAACTTTTAAAAACCATCTCTATCTGGGCCTTCCCTGGTGGCACAGCGGGTGAAAGCACAGCACTGAGAATCTAAAGCCGCTTCAGCATGAGTTCGATTCCCGCCTGCCCCGGAGGTGACCACATGGTGTGGCAGACCTCTCCTGACCCGTCCGCTGCTCCCCTCAGCAGTGTACTTCGTCGATTTGCCTGTTCTGTTCCCCACTCTGTCTCTGGTGAAGCCTCTCACCACCCCTGAGCCTCTGGCCTGTACCCCAGTTCTGTATGTACAAGTAAATAAATCTTTCAAAAAAATAAAAAAATAAAACCATCTCTATCCAACTCTAGTTCATTACTTCTATAATATACTAATGAGAAATTTTCTTATTTTGTGTCCCTTTTGGTAAATTACTATTACCTATTTGTCTATAGTTTTTGAAGGGAATCATTCAGTTTCAAATTAATTGCCAAGTAAGAAAGTTGGCAGAGAGCAAAAAAAAAAAAAAGAGCTTAATTACTGATAAAACTACAATTGGAAATTTTGCTTGTATGAGTGGACAAGTTGGCTTGTTAATGTTGTATCTGGAATTAGCTAGTTTATCAGTTTAGCTATGTCTGCATTCGAACAGAACACTCCCCTTCCCCACCACGAAGTACAGATTCTACCAAGGCTGTAGAGGGGAGCATGTGTTTCCAGAAAGCTATTGTAGGTTCTCTCTAACATTTGTTGATCAAGTTAAGCCACTTACACTGGGACTGTAGGGTTAGGAGGCAGAAAGACTCCAGGAGTGGTAAGTGAATAGAAGGGAAGATCAGCAGGAAGGAAGGTGATGATGACTTGAAACACCAAGTAACGACCTACCAAGCAGCACAGTCAGGCAATGTAGAAGCACATTGCTCAGTGAGAAAACCATTTTTTTCTGTTTTGGGATGGCATTAAAATTATTTTGAGAATGCTGAGTTCAGTAGTTACATTGTATACTGTCTTCTGTCTGAGTGCTTGAAAAACATATTTTTTATTTTCTGTTTTGGATTCGAATATTTTTAGAGAGGCTCACAAAAGCTATGAATTGTCTTCTTCCAAAAGTGTGTACAAACTCGATTCCTGCCTTAGTGATTAAAAAATAGATTACTTTCTTGACTCAGAACTCCAAGGCTCTTTTCTGCACTATTTTTATTCTGCATTCACACACACATACACACATTAGATTGAGTCATTAAAGACCCTTTTCTTTCATTTCTGTTTTTCTTGAGCTTACTTGAGATGAGCCCAAATCGCTATAATCCTGACTTCTGAACTTGGGGAGTTTAGGTGAAATGGCCCATAAACTCATTCTAAGAAAAGGTGACTTAATGCCATTTCTGTGTTAGTGTGGAATTAAATCACCTCTCTCAAACTCACTTTTACTTTTTCTTGCTCAGGTTAGCAGCTCAACATCAATTTTATGGATACGGAGAGAAATTATTGTATTGATAATTGAATCAGGCTACACTGCACATTGTATAAAGCATTGGGTAGATCGTATGCATTGTGTCAGGCATAGAGGTCCTTAAATCCTCGTGTTTTGGCTTTGTGCATTATTACACCTCTCTGGGATTTCAGTTCTTCATGAAATGAAGGCTATGGTGAGGATTGAAAAACATAATAGACCTACAATATTCAGCATTAAATATTGATTGGTATATAACAAGCAGTCAATAAGTTATTATTTTGTTACTGTTATTTTTATTCAATTTTGTATTAACAACTTGGACCATAATGATTGACACAGAATAAGTACTGAAGAAATTTTTTATGAATCGAAAGGCTAAGATGTCTAATTACTTTTTTTCCTCCTGTACCCACAAGTATACTTTACTCTTTACTATAGGTTACATTAGTTTATAGTAGACAATTCAAAACAAACCTGCCACTTTAGTTCTGTGACTTGCAGAAACTGTTTGAAGACTTGATACTCAATTGCATAGTATCTGTGACTATTATACCATTTAGAGAATCATTGGTTGAATTCACCTTTGCTCAGAAACTCTCTTTAGGATAAATCAAAATGTTTCTATTCAGTGAGCACCTCATTAATTGCTTCATTATAGAGAGGTTTCTGAATCAACCTATTTAAGCAAACTCTTTTCAAGGATTGGTATAATTCTTTGGAATTATACTTAGAATTGTCCTGAGAGGTAGAAATAACCTGTGAGAACTATTTACTCTTCCCTCCCCACCCTTTGCAAGCATATCAATCTCTATACATAGATACACATGTTTTTAGATTAGCTCTTACAATTGCACACATTCCAGGTAATTCTCACCTACCTGCTCAGTTCAATACCTCACCAGAAGCTCTCTTTTCAGGAAACATAGGTTAAAGAAGTGTTTGTTTTTAAAAGTGCTTCATTCCTTTAGTGCTTGCTCTCACATGATTTCCCTCATCTGCCTTCCTGGACAGATAGAATCTTAAGAGGATGTCAGCTTGCCAAATAATTGAGATTCTTTTTAGTAATATAGGATCCAAATCAAAAACATTCCTGGAGACTACAAATGTTATTGCTTATACAGATGTGTGGTGGAATGGAATAAAAATGTTAGGTATGACAACAACGAATTTCAGAAATAAGAAGTTGCCTTCAGGCACATGAACACATGAATATATACATGAGGATAGAAATGTTTTGGTAGGAATGTGGGATCTTTGAAACAATATTTGGGAACAAAAGAGGCCAAGTTAAAATGAAGAGACTAAGTCAATGCATTTTTCTTGTACACTAATTATGTGTCAGTCACAGAGTATACAGCCTTGAATGAGACAGACGGTCCTAGCCTGGGCTCAGAGCCAGTTGAGGACAGACAATAAGTAAACAACTGAGTATTTCAGGAGGGTACATTGCTTTGAAGTTCAGGATCATGTAGAATTTATGGTAAGTGCGGATTGGGGGAGGTGAGGGGCCTTTTCTAGTCTGGGAGGTTAACTTAGGTTTTCTCTCAAGTAAATGATGTTAAAAGCAAGATAGAAGGATGACTTGGCTAGAGAAAGAGAAAGGAAGTTGCTCTGTTTAGATGAATGGATGGAACAGCATAAGCAAAATGGGAGCAAACCCAGTGTGTTAGTTTCCTAAGGCTATCACAGTAAACTGCAGACTGGGTAACTTAAAACACCAGAAATTTGGGCCCTCCCTGGTGGTTAAGAGGATTGGGGCGCAGCACCACGAAGCTGGCGGCAGCCACCTCAGTGCTACTATCCCCTGCCAGAGGTGATCCGCACAGCCCTGCAGACCTCTCCTGACCCGCCCTCTGCTCCCCTCAGCAGTGTACTTCATTGATCTGCCTGTTCTCCTCACTCTGTCTCTGGTGAATCCTCTCACCACTCTGCACCTCTCAACTGTATTCCAGTTCTGAATAAATGAATAAGCAAAACCTTAAACAAACAAACAAACTGTTACAGGGCAACCCAATGCGAACTGGGTTGCCTGTCTATGAGGCCCCAACTGTGAGCTCAAGATTCAACTGTACTGCGGACATACACAAAAAGTTTCGATAAAGGGTTTATTTATAAGGGGAAAGGAAAAGGAACAGGAACAACCTAGGGAAAGAGAGAGAGAAATACAAGTTAATTAGAATAGCCTACACAACCACACATTTCATCTCACATTTCTGGAGAGGGGTAGTCCGAGCTGACACCAAGAGCAATGTGGGGAAAAGAAAGAAACATAGAAAGCATCTTGCTCTCTACTGAGGAGGCTGAAGAAGAATGTTCATGCTTCTCCCCTCGTGTCTGGCTGACCATCTTTGGTCTTTGGCCTGTGGAAGCACTCAGGTCTCTACTATTTTTATATCAGTCATATAGATTAGGGGTCTGCCCTCTCCACAATGGTGTCATCTTAATTTTACCAGTGGTGAGATTATTTTCAAAAGCATGTTCTGATGAACTGGGAGTAAACTTCAATATTGACGTTTGGTGGTCCATAGTGTCCCAGGATGTGGGGGGGCGGAGGGTGGGGGTCGTGGCAGATGTGCTCTCAGAGAAATCCAGGGTCCAGACACATCGTATCACCATATGTTTTTTGGTCAAGTTAGGATTTTATACATTTTTTTCTGAGGGCCATGGTAAGATATTTATGAATTTTAAGCAGAGTGAAAGTGATTTTATTGATGTTGTAATGTGATTTCTCTGGTTTCATTTTGGCAGGGAGAGGTATAGGAGGCTGGAAGATACTGTCTGCCTCCAAGTTTCTATTTTAGCCACCTTTAATACTTAGCTTAGATGTGTAGTTTCTTACCCAAGACCATGAACGCTATTGCCTGTGTCTCCCTCTTGTATGAAATGTTCCCTTGGGAAACATTCGAAGCCTCTGAATTTACCTGTCATCCATAATAGACATCTATTTGTTTAGACGTCAGTTGATAAAGTTTAAAATCATACAACCAATTCAATTAAGTCAAATAACTCTTAATCTTTTCAAATTACTCAGACCTCACATTAAAATTCAAATGAAAGTAGCACTAATAAAAATGTTTAGTAATTAATAAAAAAGACAATTTGTATGTGGGTGTAAAATTTGTGCGAAATGAAACATTTAAGTCTTGGCTTTCACAAAACTATGAGAAAGTTTTGAAAGTTCCTTCTTGGTTCAAGTCTGATTCAGGTGACTTTCCCAAAGCTCCTGGCTCCACCGTGTAAGCTGCAGGATTTCAGGTTTCAAACCTCCATCATCTGCAAGCCCTCCCTGGCTGCTTTATGCTGATAGGCAGAAAACTGCTTTTAGTGATCTAATCTTCTCATAGGATTATGTCTGGGGATAATGAAACTTTACTAAATGCCCGTGGGAATTTTAGGATAGCCTTGGTTGGTGAAGGTGATCTATTGTCATACCACAGGGTGGTCAAATGGAAGGATATCAAAAGTGATTAACAAAGTAATTAAAAGATAGAATGAAAGGGTCTTTGAGTCTGAGTGCTAAGAAAGAAGGAAAACAATTACAAAATTCATCTGAGGTCTTATGTGCTTTTGTGATCTTCATTAGGAGGATGACAGGGTTTATTCTCCTCTCTGTCATAGTACTAAAATGTAACTTCTGTTTCTTCTGTATGTTTATTGATACTCAGAAATAAGCATACTTCAGGGATTATTTGTTCAGGACCTTCTATACTAGGTAGGATTCAGGCTAAGCAGATGTAACAAAGAAAACCCAAAGTAAAGAAGCTTAAGTAAGAGAAACTTTTCTTTCTTACTTAGGAGCCCAGAGGTACATGGTACTGATCACACTTATCTGTTCCCTGGGTGCTCATGGGACCCCAGGCTTAGGGAGGTGCCACAATCCTCAAGTGACTCCCAACAGGTTCTAAAATTTATCTTTGTGTGAGTTTTTATTTGATTTTACTGTATGCCTCATATAAGTAACACCATCCAGTATTTGTCTTTCTCCTATGCCTTATTTCACTTAGTATAAACCATTCTGTTTCTATCCATGTTGCTGCAAATGGCACGAGTCTATCTTTTTTATTGCTGCATAGTATTCCATTGCATACATACACTGCATCTTCTTAAACCACTCATTGGTCTGGGGGCATTTAGGTTGTTACCACACCTTGGCTATTGTAAATAGTACTAGAGTAAGCATAGGGATGAGGGTTCCCTTTTGAACTAATGTTTTGTATAGATATCTAGGAGTGGGATCGCCCAGTTCTAATGCAGGTCCATTTTTAAACCTTTGAGTTACTTCCATACTGTTTTCCATAGGGGCTTGACTGTCTATATTGTCACCATCAGTGTAAGGGCTTTCCTTTTTCTCCACAGCCTCACTGGCATTTGTTGTGTTTGGTCTTTTTGATATGAGGCATTCTCATGGGCAGAAGGTGGTATCTCCTTGTGGTTTTTATCTTCATTTCTCTAAGGGTAAGTGTAATGAACATGTGTGTGTTGGCCATCTGTATGTCTTCTTAGGGGAAAGTACCTGTTTAGCTTTTGACTAAATAAACAAAAGAAATCCTGGTCTAGGCCAGGCAATGCTGCTTCTGGCTCTCTGGCACTTTGGCAGGTAAGACTTCTCTTGATCATTCTAGGAAACATTACTTCCTCTTTTCATCACAGCAGTGTTTTAGCTCCAAAGAGTACATCTATCTCACTTATATATAGAAGAAATTGTGGGGAAGCATTTTACTATAGTTTTTCATTGAAGATGTTCAATATTGCATATCCCATTCGGCTACTATTCAAGATGTTTGTGACTAAATGATAATCTTTCAAAGGCTCTCAGGAAGATTAGTGATAGGAGACTGCTTGTTTTCTATAGATATGACAAAGGTAATTTTTCTTAAATTTCTAAATTTACTGATTGAGTCTTGCCAAGTCAAGGAATAACATACCATAGGAAAGAGACTACTTAAAACAATGTTTGGAGTACCCAGCCCCCCCAATTCAAACATCTGAAATATTAAATTTTTTTTTGTTGTTGTTGTTTGTTTTTAAATCTCAGAGAACTCTGTCCTGGACCTCTTTCACCCTTCCCTCGCAAAAATCTTGAAACCTCTCCCCCATGTACTGCTGTGGTCCACTCCTGGCCTCACACCTCTATACATCATGTTCGTTTGTCTCTATTCCAAGAGTGAGCACACAGAAACCTGCAGGCAAGTCAGGAAACATGTACAATGGAAAGCTTCTGCTTGTTCCTGTTAGTCAGGAGCTGTTCCCAGTCTCTGCTTGGTTGTTAACTTCTGTTTCCTAGTCTTTTCTGTTTGGTGTGACCTCTTATTCTTGCATATCTTTGACTCCAAGAATTAATATGTGCTTCTCTGTAGCTTCCAGGGACCCAGATCCATTTTAATGTATAGCTTCTTCCTGAGTATGACCCGCTTCTGTGTCATTCACCAGCTGATATCCAGAGCTTGCCTCATCTCTCCTCATGAGCTGAGAATATGGCCAATATTATTTCTTCTTTAACAGGTTCTGAGCAAGTTGCTGTGTTATGTTAGAAAATGTCGAGTTTAGTGAAAATATGATTTATTATTTGTTCCAGTAAAGACTTAACAGTAAAATTAAGTCAAGGCATTTAATAATATGCAGTGTCTAAAGTGCTAGAAATAAAGTTTTACTAGTTGGCTATTCATTTTAGTAAAAATAATACTTCTTTCCACTTTCCACAAACAGGATGATTTAGAAAGTGGTTCAGAGATAGGATAATGCAAGCCTGTTATTTTAGACTTTTCTTGATTCATTTCTTCTTTCCTGAATTCCAAAGTATATTTTGAGATTAGTTTTTGACCATACTCTGGCAATGAACTCAACAATTGTTAAGACAAGATAGGACAAGAAGTCATCTTTTGGATCTAAAATCCCCAAACTAGACAAAGCTGCGAGTGGTAGCGCTATTTACTCATATCAGAAACACTGAAGATGGGTAAAATATTTTGAATGAGAGAAGTTTAATTTTAGATATGTTGAATTTGAGGTTTCAACAAAAATGTAAAAATGGATAGGCATTCCGATCTGAAAACTAGCAAAGAAATCTGAGCTGGTGACATAGATGGGAAGTTATCAGTGTGAAAATGATAATTGAAGCCATGAGAGCTGAGGAGATTACAAAGGAAAAGTTAAGAGAGTGTGAACAGAAAATTCTTGATACACAGCCTCGAAGAACATTTCTGAATAAAGGGTGGATAAAGGAGGACTCCACAAAGATACCGAGAACCAACCTGAAACTTAGAATGCTGTATCACAGATGGGGGGGTGGGGGTGGGGAGTATTTGGTACTACTTCCAGTAGTACCAAAAGTTGAGAATTTAAGAAAGATAAAGACTGAAATGTTGGAAATAGGGGATAGAGGTCTTGTCAAGAGCACCAGTAATTTTGTCAAGAGCACTTCAGGGGAATGGTAGGGGTAGAAATCAGATTGCAGTATGTGAAGGTATCACCAAAATTGAGGACAAAAGCAGAAAACTTCCAATATTATATATATATATATATATATATTTGTGAAAGAGAGGTGAAATAGCATGACAATTGGAACAGGACATGGGGTTTAGGAAAGACTTTGGCTTGTAATTTGGAGAGACTGAAGAATATGTGAATGTTGATGGAAAGGAGTCAGGAGAAAGACAGAGTGAGAGAAAGGGGATGAATTCTCTTATACTCACACCAGTACTTAAGCCCCAACTAAGATGTCCTAAAATAGGACATATAGTTATTTTATTAACTAATAATTTCATAGGGATTTTTTTCCAGTTTCCAGCAACAAGCTGAAATAAGCCCTTTGGTATTTGCACTCATCCTTACTTCATTTAGTATTTGGTATTTGCACTCATCCTCACTTCCTCTCCTCCTGGGAGGGAGGTGAAGAAATTTTGCCCCTTTTATCAATGGTAAGTCCTTATGTTTATGCATTGAACCCATCTGCTCTCATTTTTTAACTTTTGAGATTTGCTATTGAGCACCCTTTCACTCTTTTCTCAGTCTGTGTGGATGGCAGATTCTATTGTTGCCCTACTTAGGGTAGCTTCTTTTTCCTCAGGAAGTAAAACATGTATGTAACAGTAGCTGTGGGGAATGGGGGAGCAAGTTGACCAAGAAAAGGGATGTGAGAAGACACTGCAAGTCCCACTGAGTTGGGTCTTTGATATTTCGGACCACCCCTCCTTTACTGTCCTTGTACAGTAACCAACTTTAATTAATGTGTCTGTGTAGATGGAAGAAAGCCAACATAGAGGTCATCCATCTTGCCCAAGAATACAGTAAGAAGCAGAGCTTTTTTTGAACCCAAATCCTTATGATGCCAAAGCCTGTGGACTTAGCAAATGCACTGTCCTATCATGAAATCTCTCGAGATATTGGGTTCTTTCAAGCACTACTTGTGCTTCAGCACTGTACTAGATTGTCTAACTTTTCAGTTACGATGCTTAATTACTATTGCTTTGATTATATGTGTGTGTGTTTATATTAAACATTTGTAGATGACATTTTGGAGAAATTGACAGCATGTGTCAGTTTAAAAACAAGGAGAGCGAAGACCTTTGGTTATCGCTGCTTTTGTGTTCTTAGCAGGAGTGTCTCAGTACATTGTCCAGGCCATTGGTAGTTTGTAAGGCAGGCACACTCAGCGGACACATTGCTTGACGTGTCACTAGAGTTATCACAGGGCAGTGTACATAGGGCTTATTTTACAAATATGAAAAAGAGGCCCTCCCTGGTGGCGCAGTGGATTAGGACATAACACAGCAAGCTAGTGGCAACCACTTCAGTGCGAGTTCGTTCCCGGCCCTGGAGGTGATCCACATAGTATGACAGACCTTTCCTGACACACCCGCTGCTCCCCTCAGCAGTGTACTTCGTAGCTCTGCCTGTTCAGCAGTGTGCTTCGTAACTCTGTCTCTGGTGAATCCTCTTACCACCCCTGAACCTCTGGCCTGTACCCCAGTGCATAAACAAATATCTCTTAAAAAGATGCTAAAGTGAATAGATGCCATTCAAAGTCACCTTTGTACCTTTATGGTGGGCATGAGGGAAGGTCCTCCTGGAACCATAAACAGAGACAAAATGGGAAACACTTTCACATCTGCGTGAATGCAAGACAGGAGAGAAACAGGAGAGAATTCATTTGGATTTCTTGAAATGTTTAAGAAAAAACTTAAAACTTCAAAAACTCAAAACATTTACTGACATGTGTTGCTAAAGGAGAATTCCATTTCATTTTTGGAATAGAAAGAATTTTAGTTTTTGGAGTGAACATTTGCTTGAACCTTGATTATGTAATATAAAGTAAGATCCTACTCAGGAATTAAAAAAACTATTGCTCTAAAACCAGTGTAAACAACTGTGTTATCTGTGGGCACAGCAGCATTTCTGAAAGATTATGAGGCACTTAACTGATTTAAATATTCCTGAGCTGTTAGAACAAAATAAAAAATGGGGTTTTCTACAGTGGGAAGAGTAAATGGGTCTTAGTATTCCAGTTGAGAGCTGAGTAATGACTGATAGATTTTAGGGTGGATTTTCTTCATTTTCATTACCTTAAGTTTCCATTTCTTTATTCATTGGCTTTCGATGATCAAGAACTATGTGCCAGGCATTATTTTAGGTGTTTGAGATACAGCAGTGACGAAACAGACAAAAATTCTTGAAGCAGCATAACTTATACCAGAATTCCCTTGGTGAAGTGTTTTTGAAGAATAAAGCGCCTTGTTAGCTGCCCTTCCTTTGGAATAGAGAAACGGATGCTTCCAGGGGTGGAGTGAAGTCGAGTAGGGACTACTTTACCAAGTGGAGAACAGTGGTGGGGAGCTTGGCATGACCACAGCTAGAAGCGGGTAAGCTCAATTTGCAAGTTTGTAAGACTTGTGAAGGGGTTTGGACTTTGTTGCAAATAATGGAGACCCAGATGTTCATTATAAAAGTAGAGGGAATCTTAGAAACTAATGGGTAGATGTACGATGCTTATAATTATATGCATTTAATCTCATATTGTCAACTGTCTTACCTGGAGTGGGAGAAAAAGTGGTGACATCAGAAGTACTACACAGGTTGTAGCTGTACCCCACTTAAGTGCATGGCTCTGTGAATGCCTTTCTCTCTCGTGAGCACCCACTGAGGAAGAAAGGATGAGAATTGCTGGGGAATTGGTCTACCAGGAATATGCTTACCAACAAGAAGCAAAAGTAATTTGTCAACGCAGTTTATTGAAAAGCAACAAAGATCTCTCTAATAGAAACTTAGATTACATTTCTCATTAGCTATTGCCAGATGGAAACATGTAATTTCAACCCACGCATATTGTTCTTACAAATATTCCTTCTACCCAACTCCATGGTCAAAGTTGTATGATTAATCAAATGATTATTCTTGAAAAGACAAACTGTATATGAATAATTTTGTTTATTATGGTGTTTTTTTTTCATCCTTTATTCTATTTTCTATCTGGAGTTTTTCCTCCAATAATGAAATTATAATCATTTTATTCCAGGCTCATCAGTAAGGAATGTCTTTCTCTGTTCGCTGATTACATTTATCATGCTAAGATGCATTTCCGAGTCCTTTGCCCACCTGTGACTCTGCCGATGCTTCTTTCCACCCACTCTGTCCCTCTGCAGGGCAGCAGCCTCCTGCCTGACCGTGACCATGCTGGGCCTTCTCTGCACTGACCTCCCTCAGCGGAGGCCGCTCTCCTAAGGCCACCTGCCCGCCTGCAACCATGCAGGTCTCTCTCAGCAAACCTGTCCCTTTCCAGGCAGCTTGTGCTTATGCAGGTGTTTTTCTCTTTTCTGTCCCTTTTTAAATAAACCTTAAATGTATATGAAAAATAAAAATAGATGCACTTCCATTTCAGTTTAGGTTTGTGTTTGACAGCATGTGATATACTTTTTTGGTTTCCTAACTACAGAGAACATCAAATGGACCTTTTTTTTTTATTAAAGATTTATTTATTTGTACATACAGAATGGGGGTACAGGACAGAGGCTCAGGGGAGGTGAGAGGCTTCACCAGAGACAGAGTGGGGAGCAGAACAGGCAGATCAACGAAGTACACTGCTGAGGGGAGCAGCGGGCGGGTCAGGAGAGGTCTGCCACGCCATGTGGTCTCCTCCGGGGCAGGCGGGAATCGAACTCATGCGGAAGTGGCTTTAGCTTCTCAGTGCAGTGCTTTAACCCACTGCGCCACCAGGGAGGGCCCCAAATGGACTTTTAATTCAAGTTCATGCTTATGAAGCTATTGACCTAAAGCAGTTAGTAACTGCCTGGATAATATAATGAGATAAGGAGAATTTAAAAGGACAGAATAAAAACATTACAACTTTCAGTCACAAATAGGTAAGTATTTTTTTTTATTTGCTTCTTTTTGCTTCTTTTTGCTTTGTGTTTAAAAACGGAATTTCTTTTTCATTTCCCTATTACATTCCTGAGATTCATCAGTTAGTGTGGACTGCTCTACAAGTTGCATGAACAGTGCCTAAAGATGTCTACACCTAACCCCCAGAAACTGTGAATATGTTAAGTTACATAGCAAATGGAATTAAAGTTGCAAATGGAACCAGGTTTGCTAATCAAGTGTATCTAAAATAGGGTGATTATCCTGGATAATCTGGATGGGACTAAATGTGGTTATGAGGCTACTTAAAAATGGAACAAACAAAACTAACTATACCCAAACAAATCCTGGAAATCTGACTGTAGAGTTTAGACTACCAGAGTGGAGGGTGGGAGAAGGAAACAAAGGGGAGAGGGTCCGTGGACTGTGGTGGAGGATTATGGCTGTTTTGGTGGTGGGTGTGGTGTGGTAGATATACCTGAAGGGGGTGAACCTAAATCCCTAAATCATATACAAGTTGTGAACCAATGTAACCCCAATTTAAAAAAAAAGGATACAATTAGAAAAAATGGAAAAAAAATAAAAAGAGTCTGAAGGAAAAGTGATTATAAATTAAGGCACAGGGAAATGCTTTGTGGCTGGCTTTGAAATGCAAAAAAAGGTCCTTGTACCAAGGAATGTGGGTGGTCTCAACATTTAGACGTTTTGAGGGAAAGAATTCTTTCCTGCTGCCTCCAAAAAAGAAAGACAGTTCTGCTGACACCTTGATTTTCGTTTTTGACCTATAGGACAGTAAAATGACATTTTCAGCCACCATATTGTGCTAATTATTTGGAGCGGCAATGGAAAAATAATGTATCTGTTATTTGGAAGATTTTGTTATTTAATCAGGGGGAAATTATATTGTTGAGCAACTGGTTTTACGTTTTTTTTTTTTCCTATATACTTTTAATATGGTGAGTTGCATTAACTGGATTTTGAATAGTGAACCAGTCTTGCATCCGTCCCTGGGATAACCTCTACTTGTCATGATTTACCATTCTTTTTATATATTCTGCATTCAATTTGCTGATATTTTATTAAGGATTTTTATATTTATGTTCACAAGGAATATTTGAAGTTTCTTTGCATTGTCTTTATCTAGCTTTAGAATAGGAATAATGCTGATATCAAAATCAATTGGAAAGTATTTGCTTATTTTCTAGTTTTGGAAAAAGAAACTATAGAATTTTTGTTATTCTTTCAAAGTTGTTTTTTTTTTTTTTAAGATTTGTTTATACATACAGAACTAGGGTACAGGCCAGAGGTACAGGAGTGATGAGAGTATTCACCAGAGACAGAGTGGGGAGCAGAACAGGCAGAGCTACAAAGTTCACTGCTGAGGGGAGCAGCAGGTTGGGCAGGAGAGGTCTGCCGCACCAAGTGGGTCAGCTCTGGGTCTGGGATCGAACTTGCACTGCAGTGGCTGCAATACTGCGTCCTAACCAGTTGTGCCACCAGGGAGGGCCCTCTTTCAAAGTTTTATAAAATTTACCAGTGAGGCCCTCCCTGGTGGCGCAGTGGGTTAAAGCACTGCACTGAAAAGCTAAAGCCACTTCCGCATGAGTTCGATTCCCGCCTGCCCCGGAGGTGACCACATGGCGTGGCAGACCTCCCCTGACCCGCCCGCTGCTCCCCTCAGCAGTGTACTTCGTCGATCTGCCTGTTCTGCTCCCCACTCTGTCTCTGGTGAAGCTTCTCGCCACCCCTGAGCCTCTGGCCTGTACCCCAGTTCTGTATGTACAAAAAAAATAAATCTTTAAAAAAAAAAATTTACCAGTGAAACAAACTGGACCTAGAGATTTATTTATAACTTTAAATTTAATTGGCCTAATATTTATGATGTTTTCTAGTTTTTTCTATCATCTTAGATAAATTTAGTTCGTTGTTTTTGAGCAATTAGTCTGTTTCGTGCATGTTGACAAATTTGTGGTATCCCCTGATTTTTCTTTTAATCTCTGCAGTCTCTTAGGACTTCCTCCTTTCATTCCTGTCTTTAAATAGTTTGATCTGACCTGTGTGTCTGTCATTCAGGGTGAAGTCTGAAAACTAGGCAATGATCTAACTCTCATTTTCATTCAGAGTCTTTCTTACTCTGATAAGGGTCAGATCCATGTTTGGGGGGGTAAACTTGGGAGTTCAAAGCCAGCTTTATGTGGTTGCTTTTCTGAGATCCGTCCTCTGTGACTTTCCTTTTACTTTCCAGTTTCCTGCAGTCGCCCTTTGGTGTCCTGCTGCCTGAGAGCTGGGCTTTTCTTTATGTTGCTGTTTCAGGCATTTCTCATGACTCCATCAGTGTCAGTCGCTTAGTCTCTGAAAGACAGGAAAGCAATGAAGTGTCACCCCACTCTCTTAGATCACAGGACCATAGCTCCTTCACGTGGGGAGGGAGTTACCCTTCTTTAGTTTTAGGTATCTATGGGCCCTCGGGCTCTAAACAACCAAGAGACCACTTACCCACTGCTTAAGTCTAAACTAGAGACTGCCCCTGTAGCATTGTCTCCACAGACACTTACTTCTTAGTTTGAGGCTGCTTGGAATTTAGGCCAGGGGATAACAGTGATAAAAAATGGTTAAATACACTGTTGTTTCAAGTGATACTTCAAGTCTTGTCTTTTCTCCTCCTAATCCCCAGCTTCTGTTTACCTTTCCAAATCTTGACATAGTTGCTTCATGCATGCTGTCTAGGTTTTTAATGCATTTCATTGAGGACAGAGAGAATGTGTTTACTTCACTTTATTCTAATTTAGAACTACATAGAATTTTTTTTTTATTAGATTGGAAAGTAAAAGTAATGCCCTTTGAACTGAAGAACTGGCACAATTGTAAATTTGATGGAGAACAAGAGGGGCATGGGATGATGGTGACAGGAAGGAGGTTATCTGAAAATCTAAGTCAAATATCTTCTTTATAGCTTTACCCGGAGCTGCTATAACACTGAAACTCATCATTCTCTGTCTGTGGCCCTTCCTATCTTCCTTGAAAGTCCAATATTAAAGTGTCAGAGTCCCTTTAAATCAGGGGTATCACACCATTTGCCTTAAGTTTCAGTGTCACAGAAGTACAAAGTATCACAGAAATTCTGCCTCTATTGCCCTATTTTTCCAATGTCTGTATTTGCTAATATAGTTGTCATTTTTATGTCACATCATTGTAAATGTAAATACTGTTGCCTGAAATTACTTGCATAAGACATTAGGCTTTTTATACCTTCATTTTAAGCTATTTAATTTTTTTTACACTGTCAGCCAGTTCAGGAGCATGTAGAAATGGTAAGAGTTCACATTGCCCCAAAGCACACAAAAAAGATGATTACATGTAATTTGTTGGAATCCTCCTCGTGTTTATGTCACCAGTAAATCTTCTGTAAGCAGTTTAGTTGCTCACACACCGAAAAGTATGTGGATTAGGGAGAGTAAAAGACTGTGTGGGAATTTATAAAGATCAGGAACTCTGGCTGCCCCTATTGAATTCAATTTTCTCTTCATGATCAGCTTAAAGTCAGTTATTATTGCTCAAATGGATAATTATTGTTGAAATTAGACTGTAAGTTTAACTTAAGAAATAACAAAATTAAATGACTTGCTCCAGTTTATACAACAATTAAATACCAAGACCAGGTCTAAGCTATAGGTCTGACTGTAGCTACCATTCCATGTTTATGAAACAGTTTTAAA
>NW_004567113.1:20752702-20799198 GCF_000260355.1 Condylura cristata | reverse complement strand
AGATGATTAAATTCCCTTGTACACACATATAAGTGCTACATGTGGTTTGTTTAAAGGTCAGGAGAAGGGCACATGTCAGGGGTTTATGACTCTGCCCTTTGGTCACTCAACAGGAACTGTCACAAGCTTTGTTTTTGGTTTAGTTTAGTTGTATCGTTATAGGGCAACCCTGATTTGAAATGGGTTGCCTGATTGTGGATCCTCACTGGTGCACATAAAGTGACCTATAATCATATTCAACTGCAGGCACACACAGCAAGGTTAATACAGGGTTTATTTACAATAGAGGGGGAATGCAGAGATGAATATCCCAGGGTCAAAGAGAGGGAGATAAATTGGTAAATTCGTCCTCTCAGTTCTGCTGACCTGGGATCCCAATGAAAAGCCAAGAACCAAGAGGCTAGGAGACCCAGAAACCAAGAGAGCACGAGAGCCCCCAAGGCACACGTCTGTTTTCTACCAAACCTGGCTGCTTAACTGCTCCCTCAGGTCCCTGCAGTTCTCCCTTTGGTGATGGTGGGAAGTATTGTGCTCATGCCTTCAACGCTTTGGTCTAGAGTGAGGATGGTGTCCACAAAACCTATATGGAGTTCAATCCCAGGCCCCAGAGGTGATCCACATGGCATGGCAGACCTTGCTTGTCTCACCCGCTGCTCCCCTCAGCAGTGTAGATGTTCTCCCCACTCTATCTCTGGTGAATTCTCTCACTGTCTTTGCACCTCTGACTTGTACCCCAGTTCTGTATGCATAAATAAATAAATCTTAAAAATAAAGAAAAAGAAATAAGGTAGCTATGGGTTGGAATAAAAATAAAGAACTCAAGCTATTTCTAGACCAGCTCATTGCCTGCTCTGGTCCTGAGTGGCCGGGCTTATGTCCTGTACCTTATCTGCTTCCGGCTGGGGTGTGTTCTCTGATTCACCACTCCCTGTCAGCACTGGTATCTGGACTGGACTTACCTTGTTCCACAGGACAAGTTATCAGCATGCATTTTAGTACTGTTAAGTAAGCTAAATACTAAACAGTTAAAAAAGAAGAGGAAAACATATTTGTTGCAATTTAGTTCTTAGAAAAAGAGGTGGAGTGAGTAATGGGTGGTTCCTAAGAGTAACTATTATAGCCATTTTTTTTTCCCACTCAGCGCATTAATTCTTCTAGGTTATAATAGCAAATATTTTCAAAATGATAATTGCTAATGAGGTCTAAGACACAGCTTGACTCTTAGTAATTTTATTTGTTTCAGTGACTTGATGCCTCTGGCTTCCTCATTTCTAGGTTTTAAACTAATACCTAAGAGAATATGGTGACTCTGTCAGACAATATGTAGCATAGCATTTTTATTTCCAAATATATAATTGATGAAGGTGTGACCAAACAGTTTAAGGGGGAGCCTTATATATTTGCTTCAGCAATCCAGTTTAGATGTCTATCAGAGTTATTTTTCTTTATCATTTTTTGCTAAGATTGGCAGCATATTTGCCTAGAGGACTTCAGGATGGTTCCCCAGTCTTTATGGGAACTCTGAGACACCATAGCTGTAATTTCCAAACAGGGAGCCACTGGAGGAATTCTGGTGAGGATGAATTCAGGCAGAACACCTGGAATCCTTCGGATCATACAGATCCAAAGCCTGGAGCTTTCTGTAGCTTTTTTTTTTTTTTTAAGATTTATTTATTTATGCATACAGAACTGGGGTACAGACCAGAGGTGTACAGGTGGTGAGAGGCTTCACCAGAGACAGAGTGGGGAGCAGGACAGGCAGATTGATGAAGTACACTGCTGAGGGGGGCAGCGGGCGTGTCAGGAGAGGTCTGTTGAGCCCTGTGGGTCACCTCCTGGGCTGGGGATCGAACTCATGAAGAGACTTTAGCTTCTTAGTGCTGTGCTTTAACATGCTGGGCTCATGAAGAGACTTTAGCTTCTTAGTGCTGTGCTTTAACATGCTGGGCTACCAGGGAGGGCCTTTCTGTAGCAATTTTGACTGGAAAAGGTTCTCTGAGGTATGGACCTATATGCTGTTTGGGGCAGACTCTGAACTTCATTCGAAATCAGGTGGAAAACACTTGCACATGCCTTCAAGTAACAGGAGAGAAAAGGTGGTCAGATGATAACTGATGAGTAAAGTACTCCTGACTTATACATCACTCACAAGGTATGACTGGGAACACCCTGGGGCCAACTGATATATGACAAGGTACCTCAGATCAGTACTGGAACGCCTTGTTGATAACATTGAAACCATAGCTGGGATTCTAGGAAATGATCTCAATTACAATACTGAGTCTGCAAGCACACAAGAAGTGCCTGCAGGCAGACTCACAACCCCTGTACTGTAGATGACAGAGCACATTGCTAGTTTCACCTCTCTTTTTTTGTCTTCCCCTCACAGCTGATGCTGTATGATTATTCTGTCAATTAAAATGCCAGGATCTTGCTCTTCGGCAGCATTCTGCATTCTGCATCCTGCAGCTTGCTCCATGACTCCCATTTTGTCTGTGTGGTGACACTGTAAAGTCAAGTCCTTGCATTAACTTTTTGACAGTAGAATTTAGAACATTGTGAAAGTTGAGTTGGTCATCCACTCATATATAATAACCAGGAATCTGCTACCACCCAGTGGATCAATGGAGCAATGGCCATTTTAAAAGAAATTTCAGGTAGTGGGCATAGACTAGTGTCAAACACACAAAGAATATAGGATGAATAAGGAATTGTAGAGACTAAAGAGCCGATGACAGCACTTAATAGATGGTAATGAGAAGAGATTGTACAGCATCTCCACGGTCACATAAAATGGTGATGGCAAAGCAGGAAAACTGATCTCTTCAGTTCTAGTTTAGCAATCCCTTTCCACCGATGAGAAAGAAATGGTGCTTTTCAATTTACAGAATTCAAAAACAATTTTCAAATTTTCCCTGAAGGATTTCATTGCATTTAATATCACTCAACTTTCTAATTTGACAGCCAATTCTTAATTATGTTGGAAGGGAAAACCGGTGTAAATACATTTCTACATATAATTTATGACTATGTAATACCTATGATTTTTTTCCTAGCAAATGCTACAATAAATTTCTATTTTTAGCTCTTAATAATTCTTGACAGTCTACATGTAGACTAGATGGCAGGAGACTACTGGTTAGTATTTTTTTTTAAGTTAAAATTAAAAAAGATTAATAGAGTAAATAGAGTATATAGTAAATATTATATAAAATGTTTTTATGTCATGATATACCACTAAAAAGATTTCTAGGAAGTTTTAAAGAAGAGTTGACAAATATTTTTAATTTTGCTTTTGATAATTTATTTTTCCTATCAAGTAGCATACAAAATATGCTATCACAAAAATTCCAAATATTCCATTAGAAATGGTTTATTTCATTGGTATACGAAAAAAAATAATAACCTGTGCTTGGGCCTTCTCTATTATATTCTTTTACCTAAAATCATGCGCTGGCTACCTGGTGGAGTTAGAGTAGCTTATTTGGTGGTGTTCTTTTCATTGATAGCAGGGGATTTTAAAGTTTATCTTTGTCTTTTTTTTAAAAATATATTTGCATAGTGTGACACCATCTAACATTTATCTTTCTCCTCTGGTTTATTTCACTTTGTATAATCTTTTCCAGTTCCATCTATGTCATTACAAATGAGTTTTTCTTTTTGATTGCTAAATAGTATTCTATCCTGTAGTATTTCATATCTTCTTGATCCTTTCACCTGTTTGGGAGCACTTACATTGTTTCCATAGTTTGCAGATATCAGAAGTTGTTCCTTTAAACATGGGAGTGCAAGTTTCCTTTTGAATCAGTGTTTTGTATTTTATTTGATAGATACCAAAAGCAACACTTGAAAACTGACTATAGCTCCTTGGCCTTCAGAAGTGGGGGTGGAGCATGAAGGGTAAGCATAGTACAATGGACTATGGTGGAGGACTATGGGTACTTCATCAGAGTGACTGCTACGTGACTACACCGGGGGTGTGGGGAGTGCTAAGTTGTTAACACACTAGCAAGGATGTAAAATAATGGTACTTCAATAACAGGGCCTTCCCTGGTGGTGCAGCAGATTGGGACCCAGAACTGCAAGTGAGCTGCAACTGCTTCAGTGCTAGTTTGATCCCTGGCCCCAAAGGTGCTCCATATGGCGCTACAGACCTCTCCTGACCTGCCCGCTGCTCCCATCAGCAGTGTACTTCATTGATCTGCCTTTTCTGCTCCCACTCTGTCTCTGGTGAATCTTCTCACTACCCCTTCACCTCTGGCTTGAATCCCAGTTCTGTATGAATAAATAAATAAATATTTAAAAAAATAACAAATACTGGAGGAAAATAAAATGAAAAAAAAAAAAAAAACCTAAATATAGGTATGCCATGAGCAAGCCTTCATATGATAGTGCTTAATTGCTCTGATACCACCCTGGGATTTTTCCCTTCATGTAGGGTATTTTAGTGGACAGGAACAAGAATGCAACAGAATTAAAATACTAATGTTTTTAAAATAGAAACCAGGAGAGCTGAGACAGAAAAAAAAATCACTTTATGTCTTTTTGAGTGATGTTCACCATCTGGGAGACCTTGTTCTAATACTCTCTCCTGCTTGTTGTAGATATGTTCCTCCAAGCCTTCTTAATAGGTGGGAGCCATCATGAAGTATCTTATTATGTTACTGTCTTCAATTTTGTAGGATGTTGCATAACTTTTAAAAAGTCTACCATATTTATTAGTAATTTTATACTAACACCATGAAAGAAGGAAAAAGAAAAATTAATTTTAAACCTAGGAAAATAAAAGTATATGACATGAACCTGGCAATTAGAATATCTATGAAGAAAAACTTTCTGACCAAACCATGAAAGTTCATATAGTTTTGGCAACAATTCAGAGACACTCTCAAGGCTATAGTACCTTCTTTAGTCACCATGTTCAATGGGTAGACACAACCTAGGTGAGCCAGTTGAATGCACAGCTCTGAGGTCAGATTGCCAATTTTTGAGTCCCAGCTTCATATGTTGTTTCCTGGTCTATAAAATTGGCATCATTATAGCTCTTTCATAAAGGATTTTCTTTGTGTGTGTATGACTTTGAAATATTGCAGCATTTTGAACATGTTTGGCATACAGAGATGCTTTTAAACTATTAATTATTATCAGTGGCTGTAGTTAGAGACCCTGAAGTGATATGTATGTAGACTTAGGTCACTGGACCTATGGGGCAGATAACATCTCTCTCTCGAATCTCTGTTCCAGCCATTACAAATGATCTTTGTTCCTTGGAGAATAGTTGTTCAGTGTCTTGGGAAGAGAAGGGTCTCCCCTGGTTGTATTGAATCTGACTCCACAGGGAGCTGTGCTAACAAAGCAGGACCCAAATAAACCTAAAGTTGGAGGGAGAGTAGAGGGATCATTACCTCTTTTCCTCCTCCATAGTGAGAATCGTAACCAGAGTAAATGATAAAGGTAACTCTTCAATGAATACAGATAATACTAAGTTCCTGCTTACTGGAGGTCCCTGGGCAGGAGAGTCTGCAGGCTGAACTGTCACTGAGAGTGATGTCTTTATGGCAGGTTGGGCTTGGGCCAAGAACACGAGAGTTTTGGAGTCTGGGGAGTTTCCATTGGAAACTCCTGGGAATACCACATAATATCCTCTTTACTTATCTTAGTTACTGTCACAAACCACCGGAGAGGGCTTAGGAAAAGCCATGGACAGTGGATCTGGCCAGTACCTTATGTGTAACGATAACATGCTAATGTTCTGGTAGATCTTTTTGAGATTTCACACCCCATTTCCATATTTGAATCAGAATATTGTTTCCTTCTTGTTGGATCTCGAGTATGGAAGTTTAGCTAAAGATGTGTTTTACTCTTCCGTTAATGTATGTGACCATCTTTGGCTCACCTAGGCTGACTCTCTCTCTAACTAATCTTATCTCCATGTCTATGTATATATGTATGTATCATGTCTCCAGGTATAGAATGTGGAGTCAGAGTGTTCTTATATGTAACTGACAAAGGACCTCTAGAGTCCTCTCTGGAACAGACAACAGGCTGTACTCCAATCAGCATTATCTGTGGCTCCTTTATCTCCAGTCTCCATCAACACTTGACTTTGTCCACTTTCTAAGTTCATCCAGTGTCACAGAGGTAAAATGCTATCTTCTTATTGTCTTAATTAGCGTTTCTCTGATAGCTAACATGTTTAGCTCTTTGTATGCTTTATGAGTCTTTTGGATTTTCACATCTCTAAACTATATTTTTATTAGTTTATTTAAGAATAGATTTTATTTTTAGAAATAATTTGAGATTTAGAGAAAAAAAATTGAGCAGATAGTGCAGTTCCCATATTCTTTCCCACTCTCATATACCTTTTTCTGCCTTCCATTAGTATGCTATACTTATTTCAATAAACGAGTCATATTTATTTAGATTTCCTTAGTCTTTACCTGATATACTTTCCCTGTTCCAGCATCTCACTGAGAAGACCACATTGTATTTAGTTTTCATGTCTCCTTGGGCTCCTCCTAACTGTAAAAGTTTCTCAGATTTTTCTTATTTTTGATGAGTTCATCAAAGTTTTGATGAGTACTGGTGATAAATTTTTAGGATATGCCTATTAGGATTTGTCTAATATTTCTCATGAATAAACTGAGTTTATGGATGTTTTAGGAGAAAACGCCACAGAAATCAAATCTCCCCTCCTGGAACTTATTTGCAAATTCCTGCTCCAACAGTGAGAAACCGACTTTCATGATACTTCATCCACTCACTTAATTGTTCATTCCCAATGTGCATGTGCAGAGGTATTTGAATTTTTAACAAGTATCCCCATGGAAATGACTTTATTGATGAGTACAGTGCTTCTGTGCAATTCTTTTGTCTTCAGTTTTATAGACTGCATTTGTTTCTAAACGTGTGTAGGTCGCCAGCTTTACCTCCACCCTCTCAATGAAGTTATTTCACACATTTATAATACAGTTAGACACGATGGTCATAGTCTGTACTCTTTCCTGGGATCTTTCACACCCTATGTGACATTTTTTTCAAGACTGCATACATTAAGTTAGGCTCTCTGTTTGTGTTGGCCTATATGTGGGTTTTGACAAATGCATAATGTCACTTACCCACCATTACAGTATCATGAGTGGTTTCACCACCCAAAAGTCCTCTGTGCTTTATCTGTTTACTTTGATTGATGCATTTTAATTTTCTCTTTATGAAAATGTTTCTAAATTTCAATGCTTTGTCAGTTTCAGAATTTCACATGGGTTCTTTATCACCCATATCTATACACTTTATCCATGGTGCCCTTTGTCAAACAGACCTCCTTACCTTTGATGTAATAAAATTCAGCAGTATTGGCCCTCCCTGGTGGCGCAGCGGGTTAAAGCACAGCACAAAGAAGCTTAAGCCACTTCCGCATGAGTTCCATCCCCGCCTGCCCTGGAGGAGATCCACAGGGCGTGGACCACTCCTGACCCGCCTGCTGCTCCCCTCAGCAGTGTACTTCGTCGATCTACCTGTTCTGTACCCCACTCTGTCTCTGGTGAATCCTCCCACCCTCCACATCTCTGGCCTGTACCCCAGTTCTGTATGAATAAATAAATCTTTAAAAAAAATTCAGCAGTATTTTGCTTTATGAGTTGGCCTCTTGGAATTCTTGTCAAAGAGACCATTCCTGCCTCCAAGGTATAAATATATTTGCCTGCATTTTTCCTGCCCCCCACAGTATAAATATATTTGCTTATATTTTTTCCTATTAACCACACAAAAATGCTTCATTCTGTCTACATGCTGTGTGTGCTGCTTCATGGTGTTCTAATTTAATTTTTCTAGACCTTGTAGAAAACTGTACACCATCTACCAAAATAATCTGCACATTTCCACACTGAATTTCAAAGATGCCACTATGATGTTTTTTTTTTTTTTAAGATTTATTTATTTATTTATACAGAACTGGGGTACAGACCAGAGATGCAGAGGGTGAGAGAATTCACCAGGGACAGAGTGTGTAGCAGAACAGGCAGATCGACAGAAGTACACTGCTGAGGGGAGCAGCGGGTGGGTCAGGAGAGGTCTGCAGCGCCATGTGGATCTCCTCCGGGGCAGCGATCCAACTCATGCTGAAGTGGCTTAAGCTTCTTAGTGCAGGGCTTTAACCGGCTGCGCCACCAGGGAGGGCTACCACTATGATGTTTTAATTTGTCACAAAAGCCTGAATTTCTACTCTATTCTGTTTATCTTTTTATATGCTATTATTCATAATGTATATGGACTTGTATGATATCTTAATATCTGGTTATACATATTCTCACACATAGCTCAGCTGCTTTTTATGGTGATCTTGTAGATTTTATACATCGACATTCCTTTTCAGACAAAGATGATAACAAGCCATTTCAAGAGCATGGACTAAGATTTTACTTATTCTTTTATGCCTTTATTAATGCTCTACACTGTTCTGAATCTATGAGTAGAATCGAAGCTTATCTCTAGCTTTCTCTGTCCAAAGTTGCTTCCACTTCAACTTTTCTCTCCTTTGGCTCCCTAAATTTGAGGTAGACTTAAAGGAATTCTCCAGCCATCCTGCTCCAAGTATTCTCATAATCATTTCTAGTATGGTTGTTAGTTCCCCCACGTCATCTTAGTTTTAATTTACGTGTACAGTTTTCTTAGATTTGATTTTGTAATTGAGAGAACCAGCAGATTTTTAAAAATCACCATATTGATAAGCCTGGATGCAATTTTCTATGGTAGTTAAACCTTTTTGGATGACGCTGTGGATTACTTTTCAGTGGTGGAGAAAAGAAAGAACTTTCCTGATTTATTTTAGTACCTTTAAAAAACAGACAAGAACTAAAACGGCAGACCCAGTTGCAAGAGTAGAAATGAAGGCTCACCAGTGCATGTGTGAACCCTTGAAAATTTGAAATCAAGCTGTTAAAGAAGTAAAAGACACTCTATATTCACAACTTGATAAACATACCTTCACAACAACAAACCAAAAATCCAGGTTTAAGTTTAACATTTTTAGATTCCTCTGAACTCTTGACAGCCTCACCTGGGGCCATGCTGTGATCTCGCGCATGCGCACGTGCAGGCTTGCTGACTGAACTCTGCCGGCGTTCTCCACAAACACCTGCTCCCTGGCCCAATCAAATGTGGGCTGCCTAGAGAGGAGGCCTGTGCTAGGGCTGGAATTCTGGCATCTCAAGTAGCAGTGTGAGCCCTGTAAGGACGAGGTGTGGTTCCTTGGGTACGCACGTTCCTCTAGTCTATCCGGGTGCCGGTCGTTCCCAGCTAGAAGAAGGTTAGTACAGCCCGTTCTATGGTGCCCAGAGCTGGGGCTTTGTGAGCCTGGGCCTCAGGGTGGTATTGTATAGGTAGAATTGTTTCTCTTAGCTTTTGAGGAAAGAAATATAATTCCTTCTGTTTGAATTCTGAAAAGGCATCGTTGTTGCCTAAAATGGTATAGGGAGAGTTTTGTTTTTTGGAATAAAATGAACTATGGGTTATGAGAAGAGACGCATCTTCACCAAATTGCTTTTCTTTCTGTTCAAACTGTATAATGTTGATATAAATCAAAAGTTTCCCTTCTCTCAGCTTGTATTAAATGAGAAATTAAATGAATTAAAATTGAGCTTGGGAAGGTACGGATAGTTACTGAGAAAAGCAGGCCACCTCTTAATGAAAACTCACTAAATATGGACAGTACAGTTATTTTAAATTTGTGTTATGGTTGGGTTTAAGATAAAAAATGCATTTATTTAGTTGTCTTTTGTATGGATTAAATGCCCTAGTCTTGCAAAATCACATCACTGGTGCCTCAGCATATTCAGTGGGTAAGAGTCTTATATAAGGAACATGAGGTGGGAAAGGAGACACGACACAAGCCTAGTTCTCTTTATGTGACAGTTGTGTGCTGAAGTAGCAGATTGTGACTCAGTCCTTGATTGGGAGGGGTCAGTAGTACCATATTCATAGTAAGTAGCAGAAAAGACTCAAATTCATAGAGATGCAAGTCAGAGAGAGTGGAGTTTGATAGTGGTCACTGAAATCTTCCTTGCATCTCAGATCTTTGTGAAGTGAATGAGTGATTTAGAGTGATGGACTCATTGCTCTTGGAACACAAGTGAAAACTATGGGTAGTTCCAGGACTTTTTGCTGTGATGGTCTGAGTTTTTCTCTGGGATTTCCTAGAGGAATGGAGGGAAGCAGTGTCCAGTTTCACAGACTGAAACTCCCAAGAGGACATCTCTTCTTTATAGCTAACTATTTAAACCATAGCACACCCTGGCTTCACAGTGATATTTTTTAGAAATACCTGTGAAATCTAAGAAAGATTTATTTTCACAAACATCTATCCTAAATTTATGGCAACAATCATGATATTTTACAAATTTAAATGTCAGAAAACTTTCCTCAATGTTTGTATTATAGAACGATGGAAATGCGTGGAGCAACAACTTTAAAATACAGCTGTGTTACTTAAAAGGTGTATAACTAACTTTATAGAATTGTCACTGATGAGATTTGATTTTACTTGAATCAAAATTAATAACAGGTTTCATTATTTAAGTCATAGCAGTCTTTTGAGTTAATAAGAGATGATGGTTCGCTATAATTTTCTGCCTTTTACACAGAAGCAATCTGTTAGAAATTAAAGTAATGGTTGGCAGTAATTGTTGGTATAACTTGAGTATATTAAATATCATATTTGGGAACTTGTGAATGTCAATGATCCATTTATGATTAAAATTAATTTCCCCCACTATGTTAAATTTGCAGCACTTTGACCTTATAGTTACATGATTTATGGCAGTCTCTGATTTTCATCTAATTAACTTCATAATATGTAAAATTATTCCATGAACTACTTCTCAGATTATTGATATAGAAAGTAACTTTTAAAAAATGTTGGTGATTTTGTTCATGCTCAGCTAGTCCACATTTGACTTAGGCCCTTATTTACATGATTTCCCTGGCTGTTAGGAACACTGTCATGTTTTATATGGCTACTGCTAGTAATTAAAAATGTTGATATAGAAAATTGTCAAATGACTCTCTCACTTGACCTTTTTGGTGGCCCTCCAAAGACTTCCCCAATTACTTCATCAACTCTGTTCTCTAATGACTGGGAAGTGTTCAGATGGACCCTCCAAAATGGCTAAGGCAGTTGCCAGTTTTCATGGCCATCATCTGTCTTTATTATTCATTGTCCTGCTTTATTAGTCACGATCCATGACAGAGATGTTTTGAATCTCATCTTTTTTTTTTTTTTTAAAGATTTATTTATTTGTGCATACAGAACTGGGGTACAGGCCAGAGGCTCAGGGGCGGCGAGAAGCTTCACCAGAGACAGAGAGGGGAACAGAACAGGCAGATCGACGAAGTACACTGCTGAGGGGAGCAGCGGGCGGGTCAGGAGAGGTCTGCCACGCCATGTGGTCACCTCCGGGGCAGGCGGGAATCGAACTCATGCGGAAGCGGCTTTAGATTCTCAGTGCTGTGCTTTAACCCGCTGCGCCACCAGGGAGGGCCTTGAATCTCATCCTTTTAATGGCTTTTGACCTCATTCATTCTTTAACAAAATTGGCTTTTTCAGTGATCTCATTTACTTCCATATTTTATAAATTGTGTCTCAATCGCTTACATCTTCAAGGACACTGAATCAGACACTAGTTGAGATGGTTCTTTTTAAGGCAGAGTAATTTGGAAGTGGCTAAGATCACTGTAGGGTTGGTTGGCCTCCCAATAGGCACAGGACCTGACCATATGCTGCCATCTGGGCTTCGGGAGACTCTGCTGTTCTAACATATTTTCTCTTATCCATGTGTTTCTAAAATTTGAGTTACATATTGAGTCCTTTGGCATCTATTTAACTCAATATATTTCTAAAGAAAAGAAATATTTCTGGGAAAGAGAACACTAAGTTAAACCATCTTAAGGTACTAGCCCAATTTAGCTAATACCTTATTATTACCAATTGTAATAATAGAAACAAGTGTATTGCAGAGTCAACATATGGCATTATCATCACTGTTACCAGAATTTGACTAAAAAGAGGATTAAGTTTAAAACAAAGTATAAAAGGGAGTTTAGGGTTACTTGTTGAGGTTCTTGGAAGACATTCTGTCTTTGGAAGACATTCTTTTTATTTTAAAGATTTACTTATTTATGCACACATAACTGGAAAACAGGCTAGAGGTACAGGGGTGGTGAGAAGATTCACCAGAGATAGAGCTGGGTGCAGAACAGGCAGATTGATGATGTACACTGCTGAGGGGAGTAGTGGACGAGACTGGAGAGGTTTGCTGCGCCATGTGGATCACCTCCAGGGCAGGAGCAAACTCACACCAAAGTGGCCCCTGCCAGCTTCACAGTGCTGTGCTTTAAGCCCCTAAGCCACCAGGAAAGGTGGGAAGACATATTCTGTCTCTTCCCTCTGTGTCCCGGCAGGAAATCCAGAGCTCAACTGGGTAGAACTGCAGCAAAATTATTTTAATTACTATTATTTGACATGTCATCTTCCCTGTCACTTTATTTTTTTTTATTTTTTATTTTTTTAAAAGATTTATTTGTACATACAGAACTGGGGTACAGGCCAGAGACTCAGGGGCAATGAGAAGCTTCACCAGAGATAGAGTGGGGAGCAGAACAGGCAGATCGATGAAGAACACTGCTGAGGGGAGCAACGGGCGGGTCAGAAGAGGTCTGCCACGCCATGTAGTCACCTCCGGGGCAGGTGGGAATCGAACTCATGCGAAGTGGCTTTGGCTTCTTAGTGAAGTGCTTTAACCCGCTGTGCCACCAGGGAGGGCCTTCCCTGTCACTTTAAAGAAACAAGCAAAAACAAACAAGCAAAACCCCAAATGACTTAGGATGTCTTTGCAACTACAGACTAAGGATTGTTGTAGTTCTCATTTTCTTTCTGAACTTCTACTTCCAGATGGAATTTCAGGAGAGCAGAACTGGCGGGCGAGACCCAAGAGGAGAATGGCAGATGGCATCCTCCTGCATCCTCCTGAATCCTCCTTGCCCCCGCCAGAGCCTACAGGTAACCTACTCTGCAGCTGACTGTTAAGCAAGAGAGTTTCATTTCACCTGAAAGAACCTGTGCTGATACTCAGATTTAGAAATTTGCCGTGACTGACTAGTTCTCTTCACAGCTGCAGTTACAGAGAGATTCTCTTCTTTCTGCCTGCATCATCCACTCCCAAGTTTCTTAGTATACATGTTTGTCTTCTGCTCCTAGCTTGGGAGTTCTGAGACTAGAAACTGTGCTTTGTAAAAGCTGATCAGATGCCCACTAAATGTTTATGTAAAAGATAGTGTAGTCTGCAAAATGGAGCCTGGCTAGATTTGGTTTTCTTGCAGAAATATAAATATTGGCTTTTCTATTTTTTAACCTGATAATTTATAATTGATAGTAAAATACTCTTCAGTATTGCCAGTGCCCATATTGTATGTACAGAGGTTAAGAGTATGAACTTTACAGTCTGATCACACTATCTGGACTCAAATCCTAACACTGTAAACTAGTTGTTCATCTTGGGAGGATTTAACCACACTCTGCCTCAGCTTCCCCATCTATAAAATGTGGATAGTAATAGTTAACTACCTGATGGCAATTAATGAAGCTAATGTAGAGATGGTAGTTTTAAAACATCTGAAAATTATACAGTACTTCATCAAGAAATGAAGCAGTCTGCTTCTTGAAACTGAATGGGTCTTGGCACCACCTTCTTGACTAGAGTGTGGAAAGGAGGCTAACTGATTTCTGAGAGTCAGTAAGAAAGTGCAGCTTCTGCCATTATATGTTGGGGAACTCATTCTGGAAACATCTGAGCACTATGTGAAAAGTCTGAGTGCTGTATGAGGCTGTATGTGGAAAGCACCTGAATAGACTTTTAATGGAGAGATGCCCAAGGACCCCATCTCCCCACCCCTGGCTGTTTAGTGCCTTCCAGCCCAGTTACCATGTATTTGAAAGAAAAAAGCTTCAGGATGGTCTTGGTCAGCCATTGCCTGATACCACTGCATGAGAAGACTCATACCTAGTCAATCTCCACATTCTTGAATAAATTTAGCAATAGTTATTGCTGTAAGTTGCTCTTTCAGAATGGCTTGCTACTAAACAGTGGAGAAGTGACAGTTACAAAGTAGTAAGTGCTCTATGAGATCACAGGAAAGTGTTCTCTGATGTCAGATCTGCCTTTGCCACTAGTTTATTATTAGTGTGCTCATCTCACCAAACCCACTTTCCCCCTGTAAATTAGATGTAGTAGGAGTTAAGTTACCTGCTGCATGTGATTGTGGTGATTAGATAATGTGGGAAAGTCCTTTGAAAAGTAATTGTGTAAAAAGTGAAGTGCTTTACTGGTTTTTTTATACCTTTTTTCTTTTTTTTTTAAATTTTTTTAAAGATTTATTTATTTGTGCATACAGAGCTGGGGTACAGGCAGAGGCTCAGGGGCGGCAAGAGGCTTCACCAGAGACAGAGTGGGGAGCAGAACAGGCAGATCAACGAAGTACACTGCTGAGGGGAGCAGCGGGCGGGTCAGGAGAGGTCTGCCACGCCATGTGGTCACTTCCGGGGCAGGCAGGAATCAAACTCTAAAGCGGCTTTAGATTCTCAGTGCTGCGCTTTAACCCGCTGCGCCACCAGGGAGGGCCATTTTATACCTTTTTTTTCTTACCAAATGTTAGCAGGATTTTACTATTGAGAAGATATTCATACTTTACTACTGATGCTGTATATTAAGATATGCAGTAGTTTGAATTTTTTCTCAAATCTTATGCAAATCTTAGAAACCAAATGAAAAATTTGGATGGGTCATTGTAGGGTAAGTGGAAGTTGTCAGGTTTTTGTCTGCCCTTCTGCCATTAGCATCAATGAACCACACCGGTGGTTTTACTCGACACCTGTTGGTGGCTCCTGGAGCCGCAGTGTGGGTGTGTGTGAGTGGGTGCACCCGAGCGTGGAGGCGAGTATGTAAGTGGCGTCCACAAGGAAAGCAGAGCACAGTGCAGAGCAGAGCATGGCAGAGCAGTGAGAAGGAGGAGGCGACAGAGGGCCCTGCAGCAGAGTGCAGTAGAGACCAGAGAAAAGACCAGAGAGCCCAGAAAGAATGAAAAGCCTTTCAGCCTCCTGGCCCCCAGGCCTCTCTCTCTGCCTGCCATGCAAGTGGTTACCTCACTACAAATGGTGTAGAGAGATCATTAAAAGCTGGAAAAAGACACGGAGGAATCAGGGATACCCCCTTTACCAGTGTGCCTGGACCACAGAAAACCTACCCTGTGCGGTGCTGGTGCTTACAGTAATTTTCTTTGTCTATAAAGATGCTACATTGACGCAAATAGTTAAAATCTCTGGGAGCAAAAGTTGGAAATACTGTGTCTTGTTAACTTGCCTCCAAGCTCTTCATGCTGTTCTAAGCAGAGGAACCAACAGAAGAAACAGAACTTCAAGAAGCATATCCTAGGTGGTCAGTCGTGTGCTGTCAATTTTATCCAGATTTGATTGCAGAGTGCATTTCTACGTTCATCTGTATTTAGACTTGTCATCCACAAGGTGGCGGCAAAGACTCTTATTTGAAATGCAAAGCCTCCGTGAGGCTTTTCATGGTGTAGGACACGAGGGACATAACGAATTTCTGGCATTGAAGAATGAAGACATACACACCTAGTTCATTGTTAGAAATTTACTTGCTGGGAGAATACAGGAATCCCAAGCCCCAGGTGTATGGATTGGTAAGTAGATACTATTGTTCATTGCAAACTGAATTTACCAAAATGCATTTTATGAAACTTGGAGACTTGTAGTTTTGGATGTGGTAGAAGAAACAGATACTTTCTTGACCTAATGTGGAAAAGAATATTACAGCTTGTGGGAAAAAATAGGCAAGGATGAAATAGCCTTGGGAAAAGTCGTATTTTGACTTGATTGTATATGACTGGGTTTCTTTAGTAGAAAACAAAAACTTTCATTCATTGACAAAAATTCTGCAAATACAATGTTGGGTTGAGATACAGTATTTGAAGTGTGCCCCTGACATGGTATAATTAGTCATGTAATAAATAGGTGTTTACTTGGTTCATCTCAGATTCTGCCTTTTCTAATGTGGGTGAGGGTGCCAAGCTTCCGAAGACTTGATTTAAAAACTTGTCTATACTGCAAGCTCCACTCTAGAATGATTAAATCTGAATTGAGGGGTGTCGGGATGGGGGAAGGGTGGTCAGTGCTGGGCACTGTTCTGTTTTTATTTTCTTCCTAATTCTTTGGCGATTCTAATGTACAGCTGCTTTGGAAAATCACTGATCTATAGCGTGGGTGAGATGAGACCACCTCTTTGGTGGGGAAAGCTGGCATAAGGGAAACTAAAAGCTTCCTAAAACAACCTCTAAGATTCTTATTTTTAGCTGTTACTCCAATGAAAATAGGTAAATTGTCAATTTGATTAAATTATTGCTTCATTATAATCTGCTGCTATTGAGTTAAGTGACATAATATAAAAGCTTTTCCCTTGGCTTGTTTTCAATTAAAATCTCCCTATAAAGAAGTTTCAGATGAGATGCTAACATACTCATTCTGTGAAGACCATTTAAATGATGATTCTCAAGGGATGTTTTCAGAGTCTGGGTATCTAGTGAAAGATAGAAAGTAAGTGCCACAACTTACAAGGTTTAAATTTGTGAAGGGCAACAAGAATAGCTGAAGGTTTGTGTGATGGTTCATAATGGTTAAATATTATGTGTCAAGTTGGCTGTGGTGCCTGTTTTTTTAGTCAAACATTAGTCTAGATGTTGCTTTGAAGATATTTTGTGGATATGAGAGTAACATCTACGATCAGCTGACCTTAATTACAGAGATTACTCCTAATGATGTGCTTGGACCTCAATCCAAGGTCTTAAAAGTGAAAAGGGATATTGTTCTGAGAGGAATTCTATCTAAAACTAGAGACTGCACGGATATCCAGACCTGGCATTCTGTCTTAGAGATTTGGGACCTGCCACTTCAACAAGTTTGTAAGTCCCTTCAACTAAATCTCTCTCTTACTAGTTCTGTTTACATGGAGAACCCTGAATGATCATCAGGATTTTGTTTGTTTTTTTTGTTTTGTTTATTTCTTATATTGTAAGGACCCAGGTTTTTGGATGAAGCTGATACATACTGCATAGAAAACTGAAGACTACTTCTGTATAAGGGACATGAGTCAGTAAAATCAGCCATGGCTAATTTCAAAAGCTTCTCTATAATTGGGAAGCATTTTGAAAGGAAACAAATTCTTCCTAAGAATAAAATATTAAATCTCTTTGCTTCCTACACAATGGAACAGAATATAGGGACAGAATGTAAATAAAGCCTAAAATTAAAGCTCTTTATTAAAATGGAGTATTTGGGTCAGCAATTACTAATAAAAAAATGCTGAAAGGTATTCAGAGTTTCCTGGCAAGTAGGTCTGTAGGAACCACAGAAACAACCTCAGCTAATCATGTTATATATATTAAGTACTTAGTGACAAAAACACCTGATTTACCTGCTACAAGACAAAAATATGTGGCCCAAAATGGACCAGTTCATAGAGGTGAACAATTTGAAAATGTTGCTTTGTTTTTACTTTAGAAGTACATTTAAAAATCAGTTTCTTCAGAGCAATAATTATCTGATATTCAAAGAAGAGGGGTCCAGGTTTAAATTTAGGGCACACTAAATTATACATAGTGAGTTGTAACTTTTCAAGGGAGAGATAACAAAATCTCCCACACTTATGTGATTGGGGTACATGTTCTTCAGGTTTTCTCACAAAATCTGCAGGGCATGATGGGATTGAATGCTATCTCTGGTTTGTTTCTTGCTAAATGTGTTACATTGGGGCACTCACTATTATGGAGTCATATGTTCGTGATATTTTTATCAGTGGTATCTATTTCTCAGAGTTTGTTTCAAAGTTTTGGTAGGGTGAACTTTTGAAGTGAAAAATAACTTTTTAAAAATGTAAACTGAGGGCCCTCCCTGGTGGCACAGTGGGTTAAATTTAGCACAGTACTAAGAAGCTAATGTCACTTCAGCATGAGTTCGATCCCCACCCTGAAGGTGACCCACATGGCACCTTCAGGTCAGCAGACTTCTCCTGACTTGCCTGCTGCTCCCTTTAGCAGTGTATACTTCATTGGTCTGCCTGTTCCTCTCTCTGCCCTATCTGGTGAATCCTCTCACCGCACCTGTGCCTCTGGCCTGTACCCCAGTTCTGTATGCATAAATAAATAAATCTTTTTTAAAAATGTAAAATGCATTGTTAGTAGTTTCTTGCTTCTTTGCTTCATAGCATCTACACACTTTATTTGAGGTTAGTTTACCATTTTGAAATCTTTGTGAGAGTTTGGATTGCACCTGCTACTATAAAGCTACAAGTGGGTCTGGGCATTTTATTTCCTAATTCCTGGTAAAATGTTGGGTACCTGATCTTGATCTTCTCTTTTGGGATTTATAATTTTGAAGTGACTAGCGATGATTTTGCCAGAAGTGATTATAGTTAAATTTTCCATAAAATGTTTCACCTCCACCAAATAAACCTACATACCTGCCATGAGAAGAGTACTAATTTTATGATGGAAATTAACTATAAATGTAGGTTTTCTTTGTTTTTATTAGTTTCAAGAGTATTAATTCTGAAAAGATGAATTTCACACTGCTCCCCAACAAAATATGTTGAGTTAGCAAGCTGTCATTTTTTTTCTTAAAGATATATTTATTTTATGCAAACAGAACTGGGGGATAGGCTAGAGGTGCAGGGGTGGTGAGAGGATTTGCCAGAGACAGAGAGGGGAGCAGAACAGGCAGATTGACAAAGTATATATTTAAAGTGTATTCCCGCTGAGGTGAGCAGTGGGTGAGACAGGAGAGGTCTGCTGCACCATGTGGGTCACCTCCGGGGCAGGGATTGAACTCACACTGAAGTGGCTGCAGCCAGCCTGCAGTGCTACATCCTAACCCGTTGCACCACCAGGGAGGCCCTCAAGCTATCATTTTTTTTCTGAGCAAAGTTTGTTGGTACTTTGGTGGCAGGTTTGATACAATTCACTTGGGGACGTATGAGCCTGTGTGTCTAAAACATATACAATGTTGTAAACCAATACTACTTAAAAAAGAAAGTATTTAAAAAGAGTATCATATTATATGACAAATTAAAATAGATGCTTTTAGAACTTTGACTCAATAAAATGCTCTGAGTTATCACTCACTTTTGGCAAAACAGGCTAGTTCAAGTCATAAAATATTTCTTTATACAATGTAGATACTGCATACTTACTGCTATATAATTTGCAACTAGGATAAAGAATGTAGACTCTTTTTTTTAAGCAAGTGAGTTATCCCAAGCTATTTATGGTGGAAAGCTGGCTAACTTTGTGTAATGGTACCTATTAAGTTCAAGAAATAAAGCAGTCATGGGATGGAGTTTAATTTGTTGGCAATTCTAAAGTTTGTGCTTCATGATGTAAATCTTTTATTAGAGTCACAGAGATTTAGAAAGAAGCAGGAACTTGTGAAGTTGATGCTACCTATGGTAGCATCTTGGTGAAGATCTGAAGATCAATGAGATAGCATCATCCCTAGTAGCATTTATAGTTTGCATTATATTTTAAATTTATTTGGTAGGAAATCATACTTATTGTATGAAAATATTGTAGCTGATAAAACAGGGAGCATCCAAGTTGTCTCCCCAGAAGCTCTGGTTCTGCTTAGATTAGGGGATCCTAGCAGTCCCACGGTGCGTCACTGTAGGTCTATGAGAAGAATGGAACACATGTTAGAAAAGCAAAGTAACAGTCATAATACTGCCAGACAGACAGAAGATCAGATTATTTTCATGCTCTTGCCAAAAATAAGTGTTTATATTTTTATAACCTACCTGATTGTCCAGGATAAAAAATGTAAGAAATTCCTATCACCTGAAAATGAAGCCATCACTATTCTGACAAGGTTCACTAAACGTTGTCTGCTGTGGGTTTTTTTTTTTTTTTCCTTTATCTAATGAAAGGTGTCCCTCTCTGTGCTGTGAGAATCTCTAATACTACTGGAGAAAAAAATATAATGCAACTTTGTGGTCCCTAATCATGGAATTGAGGTAAAACACTGAGTGTGAGTTTTTATCAAGTCATCTTCTCTGTATTAAGGTAGATGTGTTTCTTCCTGGATTTTCAAAAAAGTTATTTTCCAAGATACCTCAGCAATGTGAGGGATTCTGTGTTTCATTGTCCTCAAGGAATGTAGGCCTGGGAGGGAAGCTGAAGTGGAGACAGGCCTTTCTTACTGTGCCTCAGTTTGGTTGTTTTTCCTGTACTAAGAGTGATTCTGGAACTTAAAGTATCTTCCATGTAATCTGATTCTGTAGCAGTAGCCAACACAAGGAATGTTAATTGATTGCCAAGCTTAAGGAAAAAAGATAACTAGGTTTGTGAGCTTTACTAAGAGACAGTAATTCCCTCCCCAATGAGGAATGCAAATATGGTCATAATATGCTTGGGGTGTGAAGAAAGATTGATCAAGAAGCCAATTGTCAGTGTGACAACTTAAATTCATAAGATTTCTTTTTAGTTGAGAATGAGATAGTTCAAATTGTGGACTGCAAGACATGAATTAACAGGTGTACTTAAGGATAGGATTATATAGAGACAAAAGATTTGGCTTCTACAAATTTCTAAAGAGGGATGGGCTTTGGGAGGGGGTAGAAAGTCAGTCAAGGCTGTTTAAATAGCTTTAGGAACTGGAATGTAACTTATATAGACTCTGTATATATAGACTATATAGTATATATACACAATAGCTTATAATTCTCGGTTGCATATTTGAAATTGGTAAGAGAGTAGATCTTTCATGTTCTCTTATAAGAAAATGTAAATATGTATGGTATGAATGGTTAACTAGACTTGGTTTAGTGATCTAAAATATAGGTAAATATAAAAATAACTGAATTATGCCATACATTTAAAACTAATACCGTGTTGGATTAATTATCCCCAATAAAAAAAGTTTTAGGAAAACGTTTGTTTTGAGCCACTTTTGTCATTGGAAAGCTTATATATTGCAGTGAGAGAAATCTTAGAGGAAAATGGATATGTTCTATAGCAAATGAAAACAAGATGGAAAGACTGTCTGGTGGGAAAAGGACTCAGGGCTTGGGAATCATTAAGTCAATCCTGGGTCCAGAGAAACTCACAAAAGGGACGGTATTTGAGGGTGATGCTATTAAAAATTGAGCAAATCTAAGGTTGTTCTTTCAGAGCGCAAGAACCACAATCTGGAAAAGTAATGAAATATCTAGATTGTGCTCTTATTCATGTAAGATCTCAGGCACCCCAGCTTTATAGCCTTGTAAGTGAGATAGAATTTTATTTTTCAAAACTGTGTAACTATTCCTGGTAAACAGTCTTTGTTGCCCTTTATTGAAGGTTGAGAATATAATAGATAGTAGATAAAATTGAACTTGAGAGGGTCAGTGCACTAGGTTGAAATCTAGGGGAAGACTATGTGAATTTTAGGACTTCCAGATGACTAAAATATTTATGTGGCTAATAACTGTAACCAGAATAAGCTGTATATTGGACTTTTGGTCTGTCACTAAAAAATTGAATTTATCTTTGACTTAGCATTAAGTGTTTCTGAAAGTTCTTAAATTAAAAAAAAACATGAGATTCATCAAATTATTGTTATTAATGTTTTTTCACCTTATATTTCTTTGAATATGGTCTCCTATTTCAATTTGGGCTTCCAGAATTTGAGAGAATATTACATGAAATACCAAGAAAATGCCTTCTGAGTTCCTAAAAAACCATGCAGTTCAGTGAAAATAAACTCAAGAGTCAAAATGTATCTTTCAGCTTTTCCAACAGCTCTGATTCTTACTAGAGCTTAAGAAGGATGGGAAGTAAGGTAACTCTTGGATTTTTAATTCTTATAGAGTTTGTATATAAATTGAGATTTATATTGAGACTTGAAACTTGAATTCATTTAAGTGAGGGAAGAGGATTATTTTAGTAACAGATACCAGTGTTATTTTAACTGTAGATTTTTGTTTTTTAAATTTATTTGTGTACATAAGAACTAGGTACAAGCCAGAGGTGTGGGGGATGAGAGGATTCACCAGAGACAGAGTTGGGGGCAGAACAGGTATACTGACGTATACTGATGAGGGGAGCAGTGGGTGAGACAGGAGAGGTCTGCCACGCCATGTGGGTCACCTCCTTGGCTGAGAATAGAATTTGTGCTGTGGTGGCTGTGGATAGCTTCACAGTGCTGTGTTTTAACCTGTAGTACCACCAGGGAGGGTCCTGTAGATTTTTTTTTTTCTAAGATTTATTTATTCATACAGAACTGGGGTACAGGCCAGAGATGCGGAGGATGAGAGGATTCACCAGAGACAGAGTGGGAGCAGAACAGGCAGATCTATGAAGTACACTGCTGAGGGGAGCAGCGGGCGGCTCAGGAGAGGTCTGCCACGCCATGTGGATCTCCCCCAGGGCAGGCGGGGATCGAACTCATGCGGAAGTGGCTTTAGCTTCTTAGTGCTGTGCTTTAACCCGCTGAGCCACCAGGGTGGGCCCGATTTTTTTTTTTAAATTCTAGATTTTTCTATGGGAAATGAATTGGATATTAATTTTTTTCCTCATATATCAGAGAACTTTCCCTTTATGATGTAATACCTGTATACCAAAGCATAAAACTACATTGAGAGGGAAACTCATTTTAGTTCAGCCTCCCGTTACCAGCAGTGGTAGAATCAGTAGCACTAACAACTTAGTCACTGTTTTCTAGATATTTCATCTAGTTTTACAATCATCACAGTAAATCTGAGAGGATAATTTAATTTTACAAATAAATGAGATCTAATTTCAGGAAATACAAATAACTTGAGCAGCAAATTCTAGCTCAGATTAGGTGAGTTCAAAAATGAATTTCTTTGACCACTTCCACAATTTATTGAAACACCTCAATTATGTTCAGAGATAACACAAAATGACTGTTCTCATCATTTTCTAACCTAGAAAGAAAATATTTTTGTTGAGATATAGATCTTCAATTTCAGGTATGAAATTTAAGATTTATGTCTCAAGCTATTTTAAACTCCTAGTATGTTGTTCATCAGGTAATTTTAAAAAAAATATTTATTTATGCATACAGAACTGGGGTATAGGCCAGAGGTGCAGGGGAGGTGAGAGAATTCACCAGAGACAGAGTCGGAAGCAGAACAGGCAGATTGACAAAGTACACTGCTGAGGGGAGCAACTGGTGAGTCAGGAGAAGTCTGCTGCGCCATGTGGGTCAGCTCCCTGACTGGGGTTTGAGCTCATGCTGCAGTGGCTTTGGAGAGCTTCATAATGTGGTGCTTGAACCCATTGTACCACCAGGGAAAGCCCTCATCAGATAATTTTAAATGTGTATTAAAAAAGCAAATGATGGTCCTCCCTGGTGGCGCAGCAGGTTAAAGCACAGCACCAAGCAGCTTAAGTCACTTCCACATGAGTTCAATCCCCGCCTGCCCTGGAGGAGATCCACATGGCGAAGCAGACCTCTCCTGACCCACCCGCTGCTCCCCTCAGCAGTGTACTTCGTTGATCTACCTGTTCTGCTTCCTACTCTGTCTGTGGTGAATCCTCTCAACCCTCTGCATCTCTGGCCAGTTACCCCCCCCCCCCAGTTCTGTATGAATAAATCTTTTTTTTTTTTTAAAAAGCAAATGATAATGTTTAAATGTTCCTTTAATTTGAAAAGTGCTTTTTTCTCCTTAGACTTATCTATCAGAATACTTTAAGTGATCTTTTTCCTTAACTTAGGTGTGGCTTTGTGATTGATATATCACTGTTAGAAACCTGGATTCTATTTCTAAATGTGTCAGAATTTGGTCATTCATATTTGTGAAACCTAGCTTCTCCACATGCCTAAATTAATATTCTATGTGTAAAGTGAGTTTGAGTCAATAATAATTAGAATAAATAAAATGAGTAGAATTGAATTAGAATGAATTCCATGATTTGTAAAATACATAGTATAAAATTGGTTGCCTTTAAAAACTACTTACTTAGGACAATACACATGATTCGGATTACAGGGTACTTTTCATCTCCACATCAATCTGAAATGAAAAGAAAGTATTGCTTAATTCATAAAGTATTTTATTTGTAGACTACTAAATCATGCAAAAAGGGAAACAATTTCAAACCCTTGTTAGAGGAAAGGATTCTTGTCAAAATACAGTTTTATGTTGAATTTTTTTTTTTGACCACTCTTCCTATTTATTTAGTTTTACATTGTCTCTGCCCTTGAAGAGTTTACAAGGTTCTTGGAAAAATAACAAGAAAAAAAAAGATTTTAAAGAAATGCTAATTATTGGTTGTGCACACAATGTTAAATGACAAGAGAAAAAAGAAAAAAAAAAAAGAATTTTAGGGAAGGATTCCCAGAGGAACTGATATTGAAATGAATCCCCAGACTTGTGAACAGCCTAGTTGGGTTATAGAGTAAGTATAGTATGAACCAGAATGAGTCATTGTATGCAAAGACTTTCAGGTGAGAACAAGGCTTGGGAAACTGCCAAGTGTTTGGGAGGAACTCGCTAGATGGGCATAAATCAAATGATCAAAATCTTAGTTTGTTAATAAAGAAAAACTGCACTTCAACTTAGAAGCAATGGAGAGCAATCAGAGGATTGCTGTTACAGGATTGAGGAATTAAAGGGGATGTGAAGAATGAGATTATATACTGTATATACTATATCTATACCATATATAGATTTATACTATATGCATATATATTCAAGAGTCTTGGCTATAAGGGGACAATAAAGAAAAATGTAGGAGTGGTATCTAGTGTCTAACATATCTTACTTTCATAAGGAGGAGATAAGTGGAAGCAAGAGGCGAACATAGCTTAGTGGAAGAAGGGCCCAAGATGAATGGCATTTAGAGTGAAACTTCTGAATTATTTTTGCTATTTTTGACAATTTTGTATTTTCATTAGTTATTAAGCATTATGGTACCAACAGTTTGCTTTTGGCCTTGTTAGCCAAATTACAGCTGAAATCTAAGATAATGATGACGTAGAGTAAACCATATGATTTTCCTAACTCCGTAAAACATCTCTCATTCAACCCATCTGTAAAATAGGAATTAAAATTTTACCTAACATTTATAATTTTAAATTTTGTTCTATAAATACATGGATGGCTTTTAATATTCTGCTTAACATTTAGTAATGAGGTTAATGTAAGCCATGACATTAGGGATCATGAAATCTATCTTATACTGAGATGTGACAGACAGTAGGTGTGGTGTCAATTTTCCTTTATAAGAGAGAAGGGAGGTGAAAGGAGAAAGGGAGTGAGGAGGCACAAGAAAGGAGGTTAGTAGGTCTCCTCTTTGGCTCTTTAATTTGTCTCTAGTGGTCTTTTCAGTTACTTGGAAGACAGTAATAAGTCAAATGGAAGATGTGAACAAATGAGCTACATCTGAGAACGAAAAGATCTCCCAAGGAATAGGGGAGATACTTGGTGAGGAAATCTCAATAGGAAACACTTAACAAAATCTGAAAGCCACAGGCCAGGTCTTCCAACAACAGAACCCCCCGCGCCCCCCCCCCCCCCCCACACACACACCTTCGTCTGCACACTTAGAACACCAAGCCTTAGCCAGCTCAATGGGGTTTATGGGATAAAACCAGTAAACTCAGATGCAGCAAATTGGCTATGCTAATTAACCTATTATGAGTGGAAATAAAAGGACTGGTGGCAAATACCTTATGTTATGCATAGAGTAAAAAATAATCTTGTAATCATACAGAGGGAGAAGATCGAAGGGAGATAGGAGAAGCAGGATAGAGGAAAGGAAAGCAGGTTTGGAGGAGAATTTACATTTCAAGAAAAGAAAACTCTGGAACTAACAAATTAGGAGTGGGGGAGGAAATGGGAAGATAACATAATAGTTGTGATTATCCTGAGTTGGAAGTAAATTGTGAATGAAAGAAAAATTGTAACTGAAAAATGAGTTCATTTTAATGTGATGAAATCGTTTGATTTTAGGAGATATTCATATGATACACATTTTTGTGACTTTTACTAATTCTGCAGTTTTATTTCTGTTTCGTATGTTATATTAATGCCAAACTTTGCAACTTTTATAATTAAGATAAAAACAAGGCTTGATTCATTTCCCTAAAAGCATTTGTCTGTATTGATGCCAATATACATATACATACACACAGTATGAAATAAAACACAAAATACTTGCCCTCACACTATGAGATGTACTTTCTACTATATTCTTTTTTTTTCCCTTTTCATTACAAAAAGCTATTAATAGATTTCAACCTATAAATTGAAAAACAGTGCCCTGGATTTTGCTGCCTGTATTCTCTTTATAAAAGTTATTTATTTTTGCATAGAAGAACTGGGGTATAGGACAAAGGTGCAGAGTGAGAGGGTTCACCAGAGACAGAGTTGAGAGCAGAACAGACAGGTTGACAGAAATACTTTGCTAAGGGGAGCAGCAGGCTCCCCTGCTGTACCATGTGGGTTAGTTCGCTGGTTGAGGTCTGCTGTACCATGTGGGTTAGTTCGATGGTTGGGATTGCGCTGAGACCATTGTGGTGATAGTACTGAGAGTTAACTCCGAGGCCACCATGACTATTTCAGTTTATCTTCTTTATTTTTGCTCTCAGTTCTTGATTTCAACTCCGATAAAGTATTTCTCTTACTGGAGGTCATGCTAACTTTAATACTTTTTCCTCTTCTCTGTTTTAACATGTGGTTAACGTAAAATTTTATAAGCTTTGCAACTGCCTCAATTTGCTTTTAAGTGAGTATAATGTGGAAGCAGGTTTTCTTTTTTCTTTTTGTAAAGCATCAGGAAAAATCTGCCACATTTTTAGTAACAATGAATAAAGGTCTATTTTTTTAAAACACTATGAAATCACAAGGATCAGATTTTCTTACCTCTGAATCACAGTAGAGAGGAGGTGAGTTGATGGAACAGCACTTGGTAGCAAAGTCTGAGCGCTTGTCAACCAGCTCTTCTAGTTCTGTATCTGTGGCATCAGGCAATTTTGCTCTTAATCGCTCTGCGAGTCTGAAATTGTTTTTATGCAAGACTTTACAAGATATATTTTACAAACATTGCTAATGCAAAATGATAACTACTTCAGATTTTACAATAATTAAGATAGAATTTGTCCTTGTCACTGGAATGAGTTTTAGTGATTCAAGATTGGAAAGCAAAATCTTTGTTAGGATCATGAAAATAAATGTATAAACTGTATAAACTGCTACTGAATTTGAACTTTAGCCCTTTTCCATTCACACAATCAACATGGATGACAGCTTCAGTTTACCTTTTTTTTTCTTTGCTCTCAGTTCTTGATTTCAAGCTCCATTAAAATATTTCTCTTGGGCCCTTCCTGGTGGTGCAGCAGGTTAAAGCACAACATTAAGGAACTAAAGCCACGTCAGCATGAGTTCGATCCTCACCCCGGAGGTGACCCACATGGCACGGCAGACCGCTCCTGACCTGCCAGCTGCTCCCCTCACTCCCTTCAGCAGTGTACTTCGCTGATCTGCCTGATCTTTCCCTGCTCTGTCTCTGGTGAATCCTCTCACTGCCCCTGCACCTCTGGCCTGTACCCCAGTTCTGTATGCAAGAATAAAAAAATCTTTAAAAAAAATAATTCTTTTACTGGACTTCATGCTAACTTTAATACTTTTTCCTCTTCTCTGTTTTTATGTAACTTCTCTTCAGTTGCCTACTTTTCAACTAGTTATACTAGAAAACATGAAACGGGATAGGAAATGTTGGCTCTTGTTTTTTTTCTTTTTAAAGATTTATGTATTTATGCATACAGAACTGTGATATAGGTCAGAGTTGTGGGAGGTGAGAAGACTCACCAGAGGCAGAGTGGGGAGCAGAACAGGCAGATTGACAAAGTACACTGCTGAAGGGAGCAGTCTCCTGAGGGTCAGGAGAGGTTTGCACCATGTGGGTCATCTCCCTGGGTGGGGATTGAACTTGTGCTGCAGTGGCTGTGACAGCTTCATAATGCAGTGCTTTAACCTGCTGCACCACCAGGGAGGTCCCTGGCTCTTGTTTTTAACTCAACTACTCACACTCCATCCCACTTTCAGGATGCTGGGATTGTCTTGATCCTTTGCAGTTCTGTCCCCATTGCATTTGTCAATGATAACTCTTTACTTCATAATGAACAACTCAGACAAGTGGTTTGGTTTCCTCAAGGAACTATTTCCAACCCAGTAGTAGACAATGAGAGGTAGACAGAACCAAATTTATCCAGAGTTTAGACAGGCAAGGTAGATACTTGGAAGGAACAAGAGGATAAGAGGATAAAACTGTGTAGGGGAGGAGAGGCAAGTCTTGCCAAAAGGAATTCAGAGGATTGGGGTGGAGGGATGGAAGAGGAGGCAAGGGTTCAAATACTTAGACTCAGTGTTCTCAATCTTTGCCAATTTCATAACTCTGAAAGTCAATTCTACAGTTACATCTGGAATTTTTATACTATCACTCATTTGCCTCATGTAATCTTTCTAGTTCAAAATGGGTAGAGAACTTAATTTTGCATTACATATTTAACAGTATAAAGTAATTTATAATATTCTGTTAACTATACAGTTAATTTTCTGGTAACTAGGACATAACCATTTTGAACTTAAGACTCACAGTTTTTAATTTTCTTTTAGAGTCTTGCTAAGGTTGAGGTCATGAAGGTCATCAAAATGGTCTCCTACATTTGAGATTCTTAGAAGTGTCTTTTGAGTTTTGTTTGTGCTTGCTTGAAGCCTTTGTTATTCAAGATGATTTAAAATTAGTCTCAGACTTCAGATCCATTTAAAGAATGACAGTTCTCAATTGAGATATTTTCTTGGAACTCAGTAAAACTACTTTTGTGAATATGCTCTTTATTTTGATGTTGATACTTCTCTATAAAGAAAAGACTTTTCCATTTAAATGAGAAAAATTACTGTTGTAAAATGACATTATGACTAATTAGCATTTTTATTTCTGATTTATAGAGATATTTGTCAGTGATGGCTGATACTATATTTGATTGAAAGTTTGCAGTTTTCTTAGATACTAAGCTACAAAGTTAGATAACATTTTTGCTAGTTTTATAGTTTCTCAATTACACATGCTGATATTTACAGATAGCTTTATGGCATGAATGTTCATAAACTGGGCTTATTTTGTTATTTTGGAGTTAGGTGCCTGCAGATTTTGTAACTTGTATTTTTGTGGCTGTGTTTAACTTGTGGAATCCTCAGCTTTCCTTCTTCTCAGATGCCCAGAGTTCCTGCTGGTCAAGCCAAAAGTATAGTGAGGCAGGACCCCTCTAACCAAAGGTAAAGAATTGTTGGGGGGAGAGGATGTACTAAACAAACTCCACAGGCTTTATGGAACCCATATCTGTCCCTGACCAAAGAGATCCAAGACACCAAGGACTATAAATCCCATAATGTTATCACCACTCTACAGAGGATGCTGGGATCTGAGAGTGGCATTATGTAGCCAGGCTTGGTAGATAACCGAACATGTGGACTTTGGGGTTCTTGGTTCTTTGCTGGCTTTCAGGATGCTATTGGGGTTCCAGTTAAGTGGAACTGGTAGGATGCATTTGCCAATATATTTTTCTCTCTTTCCCCTGAGTTATTCCTTTCTTCATTTTCTCCTTTCTGTAAATAAACCTGTTATTAACCATTTATTATATATGCCTGCAGTTGAGTCGCATTCTAAGTCTTTTTTTGTGAATATTTATTAATTTATATGTCTGTTTATATTATTGTTCATTTAAAAACACTGTTTACTTCTCCCCTCCCCCACTTCACCCACCATCATGCTCAGTGAAATGTCAGAAGAAAAAAGAAAATTACAAGTCCCTTTTAAGCACACAGGTGAGTACCCACATTATGCCAACCCACTTCACATTGTGATTGCCATGTAGCAGTATGAAGAACATACTGGAAAACCAGTGATTGCTGAAGACAGCAGCAGATAATCTGGCCGTATTATCAAATCAGCTGAAATATCTTACTTATAAAGATTAACAGTAAGTTAGGTAACAGTAAGTTAGGTGATAATAGGGACTTGAGATAGTATGTTTTGATTAGCAGGAACCTATGGAGCCCACAAGCAATAACCCCTGGTCACTCCACTCTAGCTTGCAGCAGACGATAATGCATCCCTGATCAAGCATCCCCATACCACACCTGCAAGGATGTACATTCCCCACCTGCTTGCCCACCTTCTCTAAACCTGATTCTAAAAAAATACAAGACAGCCCTTGGATTGGGCTGCATCGTCTTGGTGTAGTCCCTCTAGGCTTCTCGCTGCTCCACAAGGGCTTTGAGAAATCTTTCATTGCACTGCTCCCAACATTGCCACCCGATGAGTTGGCACTCATAGATCTTTTACCTGATTTACATGACATTTCCCCTCAGAAAAAGCACTGCTTCTTCTTACACAGATATTATGTTCTGACTGCCTCTTAGACTTTTTTACTTGTACATCTTTTTATTGCTCGCTTAGCTCATCTTAAGTTTAAACTATGCTTTCATATCACAGAGCAAGACAAATAGATAAATATGGAGAATAGTTAGGTCCCTTACTTTTTCTTGTATTCAGTAAACGTGTTTTCTGAATAATCTGCACATAGTTCTTGTCCCTTTTCAATGAAAGAAGATAATTCTGTCTTCAGTTCAGGGCCCTATAAGAAATCAAAGTTATTTGTGTTGTAATAACTTCTGGAACAATTTTTCAACAGAATTCTATATAATGTGTTATCTATACTAGGTACCCGCAAACATTTTCTGCAAAACTTCAGTTAGTAAATGTCTTAGGTTTCGAAGACCACATATAACCTGTTGTATCTTTTCAACTCTGCCATTATGGTACAAAAACAGTCACAAACAGTGCATGGTTCAGCGTGATTCTGTTCCAATGAGACTTTATGAACATAGAGATTTGAATTTCATATAATTTTTATGAATAATGGAAGATGATCTTTGTCTTTAAACCATTAATAAAGGTAGCACCTTTCGTAGTTTACAGATCAGACAAACAGCACGGGGCCACATCTAGCCCATGAGCTACAGTTTGCCAACTCTGGGTCTACATACACTGAGGTTGATAAAGAAAATGAGGCAAATCAGACCTTAGCATTAAAGCAGGCAGTAGTGTCTTCAGATTGGCAGCATTCGCTAAGGCTTTTCAGGGTTGGCACAAGTATCTTACTGAGGAATACTTCTGGAACATGAGTCCTTCTACTTAGTTCAAATGCATATCTGGCATTAGAGAGAAAGGAGATAATACTTTTTAACACGCATAACTTGCATATATATCTTATCTCGAGATTTGAAATTTTTGTGAACACAGTACCTGGTTTTTGTCTCTTAATTAAAAGAAAGGGATTTAGCCCAAATTGAAACTGATTCCAAATAAAAGGTATTATATTAAAAACAAATTCTCATTGTAATACAATTTGTTAATTGTTGCTTTGAAGCTATGGTCATAAGTTAATGCTGAGAAAGCTCTGTAGGATGTATTTGCATAGGTATATATGAACATACCTACTTGAAATCTGTATAGACTGATCCATTGTGCAACTAAAGAAACTTATACAAAGCATCATGCTTCTCAAAAAGCATTTTTTGTGAAAATAGGTATGTGTAATTTTTTCTATTATCTTATCCCCTTTCTATGTACTTATAAAACCAATGAATATTTAGAAAACAAAAATTCAAGTTGCAGCCAGTATAAATTCTGTCTGTTGATGTTGGTAAGTGATTTGAGCTGGTGATTCAAACTACATATGAGATATTTTTATGCCAAGAGTATGCATATACTCAGTGTTCCTAGTGTATGCAACCCATGGGATAGTCAATTCTTTTCTTTTATAACAGTTTATTTGTATATCATTTTGTGCATTTTTTTCCCATCTCAATTGTAATCCCCATGGGTTTCCCATTACCAAGTCACCATAATCCCGTGCACTTCCCTCCCCCCCCACCCCCCGTTTTTGATCCCATTCCTCACTCCACCCCTACAAAATGTTTCTGGTATACGGCTGTTCATTATTCTTATTATTTTCTCGCCTGGTTTAATTCTTTTCTTAATTGAATAAAACCAGACAAAGGTTTGTCATTTTTTCCTATTTGATTTCTAGCTTATTTAATGCCAATGAATATCAGTACTGTCAAGAAATAATTACTCAGATCAACTCTACTTACTGGTCCATGACTTTGGTGCTGTGTTTACTACAAACATCTTTATTTGTGGGCAACTCAACTTCTGGCAGCTCAGGTGGTTGGGCCTCAGGCATGAAGTAAATGCACACAAAAACGTCCATTGGTGTTTTTTCTTGACAGCAGTCCTTAAATTTAGAGTCCTTTGTGGACAAGTTGTCACAGATTTTTACTGTGTGTTCAGGTAGCTATAAAAGTAATTGTAAGTTTATGCATTTTAGTATTCTGATTGGTCTAATTAAAAATGTTGATATACATAGGCTTACAAACTGGCATGGTGTATCTAAAAGTCAATGTGAATGTTTTTAAAAAGTAGATTGTTAGACTATCTAGAGAGGATAATTTAGTGATGTGTGCTTATAACCTTCAGTGTACAATTTGACACCTGAGATTTATACTCAGGAAATATGGGTGATAGGAAAATTTAGCTACAAAGCAAAATTGATTAAAATATCGAAGGTTGGTGGATGCAGTAGATATAATGGCTAAGTACATATATATCAAATCACTTATGGAAAAACACCTATTAGCACAAACATTCTTAATTGAAACTTTTATTCCTAAATTGATTCAAAGATCTGTGGAATGACCTTTATCTCAAAGCAACTGTTCAAATTAGTATCTACGTGAAAAGTTTATATAAATAGAAAATGGTGGAAAAAATTGACCATCAAACTTTAATAGGTGTAAAAAAAAAACATTAATAGCTTCTAATAATGGTTGCAGTGCTGTCTAATGACTTTATGTATTGATGAAAATAATCTGTATTACCTCATTATTATTGTGCATTTGAAATTGCACTATTATGACAGAAAAAAACTGAAATCAAAATTTTATTAAATGCTAATTATATTAAACTTAAATAAATGTCTATAGCTAGGGTATACTGAGTTAGCCATGCAAGTAGAATGACATGTTGGGAATCAGATCATCTGACCTGTGTGTGGACTCTGCTACTTAATCATATGATTTCAAGTTAATGATCTTGCTATTCTGTTTTTTTTAATGATAAAACACATTTTAATAATATACTGCATTTCACAGTATGTGTGTGTGTGTGAATTCAGTGAGATAGCGAACCTAGGAAGGCAGCTCACAGGGCTAGCCACTCACTATATGGTGTGTGATGATGAAGGGTTTGGGGTCAGGGATGCTCTTACCTCCTTGGCCATGCATCCCTCAGTGGTAGACTCACAACACTTGGAAAGAATTGCGGTAGCATCTTCTGCTAGTGGCAAAACATCCTTCAAATCAGCAGTTGGGACTTTTTGTGCTAATTTTATGAGATGGCTAAACAGTTAAAAACGAATGTTATCTTACTAACATCCTTAATTTTCTTGATTTCATTATGAGTGTATGGTCTGGAAGAATAATACCACAGTTCAAGGCTGTCCTCATCATCTGTATGGAGCATATTTGCTAAGTGATGGATCCTAGATGTCAAACCTCTATTCAAAATTCAGTTATCTTCAAGAATCTTTTCATGTTTCAGGACTGATAATGTCACTTCTTTTCTGGTCAGGTCTGCACAGTTGAAGAATCCTTTAACTGTTAGACCATTTTTTGTTATTTAAATTCCACATATGACAGATCATACAGCATTTATCTTACTCTGTCTGACTTGTACCTAGCAAAATGTGCTGGAAATACATCCAGAATGAATGTCAGGTGGCAAAATTTATATCATTTTTGTGGCTGAATAATTATTCCATTGTGTATATGTATTAATAGCTTCTTTATCCAGTATCTGTTCATGGGCATTTACTTAGGTTGTTCTCATATACTAGCTATTGTAAATAGCTGAAATGGATGTGGGAGAATTTCTCTGGGGTTTTTATTTTCTTTGGCTAAATACAGATTGGAGTTGCTGGGTCATTAATATTAAATATTAATATATGTATTGTACATATAAATATTAAAAATAGTTTTAATGACATAATAACTTGAAAATATATTAAAACTTACCAGATAGATAATGTAAATATATACACACTCATGAAACTAGCACAACCATGAAACTATCAAGAAAATAGACTGGGATAGAGGATTCTGGGTGCTTGATAGAACTGGCGTGAACTTGTATTCTTAAAATGTACACAATATAGACCTACATTACCTCAAAACCACAACAAAAAAGATAATGAGTATATCCACCTTATTCCCATATTGTAATGCACTTTTCTACCCTCTCTGCGCTCTCCTCCTACTCTCAGATAGTCACTGGTGTACTTTCAGGCACTAGTTACATTTCTAGGATTTTGTTTGTATGGAATCATATAGGGTAGGTGTATTTATATATTTTTTGAGAAACCGCCATAATGTTTTGCATAATGACTGCAGCAATTTTCATTTCCATGAACAGTGCACAAGGTTCTCTGAGACACTGGGTCGTCTGAGCTTCTTAACAATGTTCTTATGATCCATGAGTACAGGATAGCTTTCTATTCATGTTGTCTTCAGCTTCATTAGTATCTGGTAGTTTTCACCTGCTTGGCTAGATTTATTCCTTGGTGAAACTCATGCAATTGTGAATGATACTGTTTTTCTAAGTTTTTTTTTTTTATGGTTTGTTAATATATAGAAATTCAACAGGCTTGTGTTAATATTTGTATACTACTTCACTGAATTTGATAGTTCTCACACTTTTGATGGCATCTGTAGTGTTTTCTACATATATACTATGCCACCTGCAAATAGTAATGATTTTACTTCTAATTCGGATGACTTTATTCCATTTTCTTTTGTAATTGCTCTACGTAGGACAATATTATGCTGTATGAAAGGGACAAGAGTGGTGGCCATCTTTGTTCCTGATCTTAGAGGAAAAGTTTTTTTCATTGAGTATGATATTAGTTGTGGGCTTGTCATTTATGACCTTTATTTTGTTGCATTTATGTTCTCTTTATATGAATTCTGAGTCTTTATCATAAACACTGAAATTTTTCATTTTTGGTATCAACTGAGATGATCATGATGATCATGATTTCTTTTGTTAATGTTATCACATTGATTCATTTGTAGATAATGGCCCACCATTGCATTCCTGGTATGAATCCTACCTAATCATGGTATATGATCATTTTGATGTATTATTGAAATTTGTTTGCTAATATTATGTTGAGAATTTTTGCAACTAGTTCAGAATATTGGTCTGTAATTTTCTTTGTCTGCTTTTGGTATCATGATAATGCTGGCTTCATAAAATGATTTTGAAAGATTTCATGGGGGAGGAGCTTGAGGGTTGATATTCTTTGACTGATAGAAATCCCTGAAGTCATCTACTTCTAGATTTGTTTGTTGAGAGGTTTTTAATTACTGATTCAACCTCCTTACTAGCAAGTTAGGAAGTATCAGACATTTTATATTAAAAAAGTAGCAGCAATATTTGTAGCTAAATACCTATTCATTTGATACTACTTCCTTGTAAGTTCCTAGACACTAATTAAAGTATAAATTGATGTTTATCTTATGTAGGTGATTTTATATTATAACTTCCTATAGCCTATTTGCAAAATATACTGTCTTAATGCAAAAAGAAAATTGAAGGGAAGGCCTAGTGAAAATACAACTTAGTATTTGAATAGTTCTAACAGAAGATTACTTTTTAAAAGACTAGGGAAAGCTTACATTAGAGAGGCTTAGGACATTGTGCCAGCATGAAATAGTCTTTCTTTACAGTTAGACGGCAGAAGTTTATGGGTAATAGTAAAAGGGATCAGAGTATCAATATTGAAAAGATAAAACTTCTTGATGAACAGGTAATTCATCAAAGAGGATATCCAGAAGGCCAAAAGACATAAAAGTGTTCATTGTCACTTATAATAAGAGAGATAAGAATAAATCAGAGTGTAGTACCATCTCAGATCTGTGAGAATGGCACATATTAAAAAATACTCCCAGTGACAACGGTTGCATAGGACACAGAGAAAAGGAAGCCTTTTGGTATAAACTGGTGAACTGGTACAACCATTATGGAAAGCAATCTGGATTTATCTTAAAGATTTTAATAAAAATATCAAAGCAGGTTACAAATAAAATTGCTAAATTAGGATACATTCGTGAATATTAGGCAATGTATATAACACACGACTTCATATAACAAGTAGAATTCAGGAAATCTTATCCCAGGGGGAACATGCACAAAGCAACTTAAAAAAAAAAAGTAACTGATTTTTGCTTTTGTGTTTGTAATATGTACTAATATGAATATTGAGGAAATTATTTCTAGTGTCTACAAATTTTCCAATATAATGAGTATATGGAAAAAGTTTATTAAAAGCCTATCTTGTGTTTTATAATGTGTGCTTGTTCTTATTTTTTCATGCAAAATATAAACAGTAAAGATTTTTAAGGGTTACTGTAGCATAAAATTATAATCTATATCTCTTTACAGATATTTTCTTAGAGAATCCTTATATTATGGTTAGAAAGCACAGATTTAGACAGCTAACAGTGTTGATAATGTTTAATCTTTACCTGAGCCTTGATTTCTCCTTCCCATAAGCAACATGTTGTGAACAGAGTCGATTTGACATTGTGGTGAGAAGTGATAAATGTTTAATCTGGAGTCTCTAGAAAAGAAGTGAGAAGCTCATTTGATGTAAAGATCCATTGCAATATACACTTATAGCAAAAGGTAACCATAAATGTAATGATTGTTTCGGCTAGAAAACTGACTTCTGACCAAAGGAGCTTATTGATATTTCTTCCACAAAGGCACTATGTTTATTTCTCCAGTTAACAAAATGCAAAAGAGGTCTTTCACAAATTTTTATGGACACTGGAATCTGACCATTGCCATTTAAATGGAATGATAGCAACAGAAGATACAAAATTAACTATGTCATTGATAAAATGACACCTACCTCTTTCAGAAAGCAGACAGTTGGATTTGGGGAGGTACAGCAGGACCCCACCATTGAGAGATAACTCTTGATGTAACCACCCAAAAGCAGCAGAGGGGCTTGTCCATAGTTCTTGGAATATTCATACATAAATCTGTGGGAAAATACCAGGGTTGGCCAAAGCATTGTGGGAAGCAAACTTATACTTGCTCATAGTTATTCTCTGAATGAAGCAAATTTAGACAACTTATTCATTATTATTCTAATGAATAAAACTGAGTATCTAAAAAGTACCAAGGACACAGATAAAGGAATATTATGCTACTCATTTTGAACAAATATTTTCATTAAAAATTGTAGGTTCTTTAATTCCTATATAGATTACGAGAGAAATAGTAAATTGTTGCTTTTCTCACTTATTGTCTAGGCAAATAGTCATTGCCTATTTATGTTGATGAACAAATGTAAATGAGTGTCATGGATTTAACCTTTTCTAGATGATTGCTCTGAATTGGCTTGTTAATCTTTTTAATATTGAGGTGCATAAGCCCCTTTGAGTCATAAAGACTCTCTGAAATCTTGTCAAAACCTTTATTTAAACTTAAAAGGATGAGGAAGCCAACCAAATTTTATAGTCATAAACCTGAATTTCATAGTATTAAAGCTAGTTTAAATGGCTTTATTTTTGGTGTTTGTCTATGTATTTTTCTATTATCATAAATTGATTTTACATTCTTGTTGGTTTTGATGATCTTCTGCGACTAACATTAAAAAGCAATGTATAATCTGGCTCCTTATGAATGTTAAACGATGAGGAGTTCAAAGTATTATGTTCATTTATGTAGTGCAATGTGTCATGTTCATAACTATTTCTATGGATACATTGTAGAGAGGAGAAAATTAAAAGTCTAAAATGTGAATAGCAACAGAATTCCATCAGATGGAATCAGAACAGCTGTTTTCAAATATTTGAAAATATCATGTGGATAGGGACTCCCAGTGTTTTTGCCTCAGGTAATAGAACTGGGAGTGGGAGTTCGGTAAAGTTTATTTTGTCTGAGAAATGCACTTACAATAATCAGCACTAACAAAGAGATGGATTGTATGGGTGAGAGTCCTTGTTATGCACGTTGTCTGGGTTGTTCTAGTGTCTGTAGAGCGTATGGAGCTAGATGAGACACATTTCTTGTATTTTAATGCCCTAAGGTGCTACTGCTAATGAACCCTGCTTACTGCTCAGCAAATCCCTTGGGATCTTTCCTGAATGCCTCGCAGATTTCGTCATTTGTTGGCTCTACATAGGTAGGAAATTCTTCTGGCTGGTGCTTCAGGGCAGCCATGCAGAGTTTCTGTTCAAGGCCCTCTCTGGTACAACATTCAGCCGTCCCCGGGTGCACTGGGAATGGAGCGTCACTTTCACAGGACCTAGCAGACAAGGCTGAGGTCTAGAAGGAGAGAAGGAAGAAGTGCAAGGTTCCAGGCTTGGTGCTCATGACAACATCTCAGTATGTTTTATTAAAATAGCACTGCTGTATAGCATTATATAGAATTCAGGTGTAGAGCCTTACAAATCAATCTGTATATACTATATGGCGTTTGCCACCAAAAGTCTCTATCTATCATTATACAGCTGGCCCCTTTTACTTGATTTACAAACTCTTCTTTTTGATACATCTTGGTCTTTTATTTTAGAATCTTATTAGTAATAAACTGTGCTTGCCCAAGGCTGCATGAGATGATCTGTCAATATGACAAATTGCATAATTATAACTATATACAAGTAGGGTCTTATGTTAATAAATGACTCTCAGAGTAGGATAAAAGTATAGTCTTCATTAATAGGTGGACATCATTTACAGCCAGGAGCGTTTTTATCCCCTAGCCCAGTGTTTCTTCAGGTGGCTATTAGCATCTTTGGTGAAGGAGATCACTTGAGAAAGCTCTGATATGATCTACTTGATTTCTGCTGCAGATATCCCTTGAGAATGAGGCCTGCCTCTGTTTTCTTCCTTGCTCTTTATTAAATGAGCAGTTTCTTAATGTCTGACTGCTTCAGTTTGCTACATTGGTTTGCAGCCTTTTACCCTCTGGTTCTTGAACCTATTTTTCCATCAGAATTAGAATGTCTAGAAATAAATGCCTGGGCTGTGCAGCATAGAAATTCTTCTTAGTAAGTAAAAGATGGGATTTGAGGGTCTGTTTTCCTAAAGCCCCAAGGTTTATTCTTGTGTATGGCACAGGTGAAAAGCTCTACTGCAATTTCATTTACCATCTCAACACTGATACTGTGATACTGTGAATAGACTAAGCCCAAAGTAATTGTAGAAACAGAATGTTTTCCCTGGAAATGTGAGGTTTAGAATAAAAACTTAGAAGTAATTGTTAGAGAAAGAAATATGGGACAAGTAGTTATACATTCTCATAATTTTACATTAATCGTATTTTTACCACAAGACTTGTAAATCTATCAGTTAAGGAAAACAACACATGAATAAATGATGTAAACTAAGAATAAATCTTTTCAAATTTTTGGCCCACACCTCACATTGAGCTATCAGAATTCTTTAAGGAAATCTTTTTACCCTTTCTTTTCAATGACTCTTTTCCTTTACCTGACAGCTTTTTTTTTATTTTCCCCTTTACTGTCTCCTTCAAATAAAGTTTTAAAAAAGGAAGTATCAAGACATTAAAAAAGTTATTTGAACAAACAAAGTTGTTATGCATTAAAAATGTCACGACCATCTATATCTTTTGAACTCTTTAATTCAGAGTTTATCAAGATGTTGGTTAGCGAATATGTGAACTAAAATAGAAATAAAACTGTTCTGTTATTTTGATCATGGTTTGTAGTTTTAGCCTTGTTTATTTGAAGACAGCAAAGAAGTTTTTCAAACTCAGGAGCTTGAAAATAATTGGGATTTATGAACTTGGTGGTGGAAGAAGATGATACACTTCTTAGAAAGGCAGAGCGAGGTAAAACAATGATTGGGCTCTATAATTGCTTAAAATCTATGCTTATCAGATTTTTGAAGCATTGTTTCTGCAGACTAACTGCTGCAGGCTTGAGCAGGGAGAACTATTTGTCAAAGCCTTTGTCAGATGCATCTAAATGTTATTTGCATCAGATCTGTTGACTGCATTAGCAAATTGCTGCCAAAGCCTATCTTTTAACTTTTTCAGCTACTGTCATGTCTTTTTCTAATGCACATACAAACACACACACACACAAACAGTTTAAGAAAGAAAACTCAGAACCTAGTACACATATATATAGCAACATGTGAACCCCAAAATAATTTGAGGGCAATATAAAATTATTCTGGGACACTTGGCATCTGTTTTAACTGGATGATACAAGTATGGATCTAAACAAGCTTGAAAAATGCAGAGACTACATTAGAATACTTCAAGAGGTTCATTAGCCACAGTGGCCCATGTTTTAGCATTTGAACTGTGTGGAAATAATGGAAAAATTGATTCCATTATGCTTGAATTGATGTAGGGCCAGAGATTATGCAGTTGGTGTTATATTCCCTCCACACTAGAGTAGGTGGAACTGCTATCAAGATATGACAGAGAAACCTATCTTGACTTCCCTTGAAGGATTACTGTAGAATTTGTCAGCCACACAGACTGTACCCTAGTGTCGTAGCAGTCAGGATCAGCCCCTTCGGCGCAGCAGTCTTCTGTCAAGGAGACAACTTCATTCACAAGTTGTTGGACCTGTTCAAATGTGCCGCCGGGAAATTTTCTGCTATATAGAACCATTGATCTGAAGAGAACAATAAGTTGATATATTATAAGGACTAATTTTTTTTTTTACCTTGTGCATATTAAAAGGAAAATTTTAAAAGAAAAATTGCATATTTGCTTACCTGATTTTTAAAAAGAATATGAAGCTTACTTTAAAAATTAGTTTTTATTCTAGGTAAATTTATCTTATAAAACAGTAGAAGCTGAACTTGGGTTCCATCAAACCAGCTTAATGGTCATTTTCTCTGTGCTTCAAATGAACCAGTTTTGTACCTCATAGACTTTGTCCAAGTTGTATCATGTACTATTTGTACTTCAATTGACCTTAGAAGACAATGCTTATATATTGTCATAACTTGTTCTTAAACTTGCTGGTAACAAATTCTTAGACCACAGGAATGATAATTCAACAGATATTTTTGGATGTCCTCCACTTGCCTGACATCTCTGTCCACACTGACTTGTGCTTCTCCTCTTAGCAGAGATTAGCTTAGCCCTTTATGCTGATTGGAAGTTACCTCATAGTTTCATTCAAACCAAGTAACCAAAGAATAGGTGAATACCTGATACTTACAAAGATCTGAAGTCATCTTTTCCCAGAATGCTCAGTTCCTTGCAGACTTTATCCTTTTCATAATCTCTGCCTGTAGAACAGAAATAGAAAAACTTACGTGGTTTTGATTCAAAATGGATGTCACATTAAATGCATATGTAGGAAGGGAACTAACACAGCTGTATCCATAGTGAAAGTGACATTTTTCTTCACTATATGCACTTTCATTCTTTGATACCTTTGTAGGTTTCTCACAATGGATCAGAGGTTTATGACATACTATAACAATTAATGGACAGAATTAAAAAGTAAAAATATTTAAGTGAAAAGATGTATGCCACATAAGGTATCAGAAATTATTGCTATGGCAATCATCCTTAGGGTCCATCTTTCTAATACTAAAATGTGGCTTTTTATTCTTCCCTTCTTCTTGGCTTAGTTTCAGCTAAGGCTGCAAAAAGAAAAAGAACTGAAAATAAGTGAATATGTCTACATTCCAAAATAGCCGCACAGATGTAGGACTTTAGTTTGTGTATGAGAGCATAACGGTGTTATCACCTTTAGTGCATTACCCACCTCCAGAATATAGGGGGGTGATTAGGAACTTAGCCAAAAGAAAAGATGGAAATTAAGAAAAGTACTTTTGAGAAAGTTGTTTATTTATCCAGTGGTTTTGGGGGTATAGTGGGGAGTATTTCTCTTCAGTCATAGCAAGGGGGACCAGAGTTCTTGATGCCAGGATAGGCATCTGATTCAGGCTGTAGAAATCTAAAGTATGATTAGTTGGCCAAGTAGCTTTGAGCAACCAAGAAGCGGGCCATTAGTGGAAAGCTTGCAGTGGTATGTGGATTGATGTAGATTAAATAAGAGAGCAAGCTGCCTGGTTATCCCTAAGTGTGGGCTTTGTCTTTGCATAAATGATTATGTGGAGGGCAGTGGGACACCTGTGTGCAGAGTAGACAGCTTGAAAACCACAGAAACAGTGGGGAATATTAAATTTTTTAAAAGATTTTATTTATTCATACAGACCTGAGGTACAGGCCAGAGATGTGGGGGGTAAGAGGGTTCACCAGAGACTGAGTAGGGAGCAGAACAGGCAGATCGACAAAGTACACTGCTGAGGGGAGCAGCGGGCGGGTCAGGGGAGGTCTGCCGCGCCATGTGGTCACCTCCGGTGCAGGCAGGGATCCAACTCATACAGAAGTGGCTTTAGCTTCTCAGTGCTGTGCTTTAACTTGCTGCGCCACCAGGGAGGGCCTAAATTTTTAAATAATATATTATTTTGTAACTTAACTCATAAACCACTAGGGAGGTCCTCAGTAGTTTTGTGGTGCCAGATGGATGTGAGAGATCCATAGGGATAATGGTTAAAAACTCTCCAAAGTAGCCACAAGGAGAAAATGACAACTTTGGACATGTCCTGTAACCAAGGGGAACAACACTAAGCCACCAAGTTGCTATTGGATTGGTATTTCCTGTTGGTTGTCTCTTCTGCTAACTTCTCCCTTTTGCATGTTCAAGCTGCTAATAGCAGCCTAAAGAATAGGAAGAAGAAGAGAACAGGCAGAAGAAAAGAGAGGAAAGTGTACATGCACAGTTAATAGAATTGAAATAGGTCTGTTCTGGGGGGAGCAGCTTCAAAATAAATAAATTTTGAATAAAAAAACCAGGTAGGCCCCTGAATATTAGGAGATATCTAAAGGTCCTTATTGGGAGATGAATGGAGAAATCATAGCACCTTTCTTTAAGTCCATTCAGTGACTATGGAAGAATTAGTGCAGGAGGAAATGCATTTTTATTTTTGGGGCCTCACTTACTATGCTTATGTTTATAACAGGCTTTGAACACATGGAAGGCAGCCTGTGTCTTCCCTTATTCATTATATGTACAAATCTAGGAAATTTCCCAATGCTCTATAATGGGCTATTCTTTTTTTTTTTTTTTTAAAGATTCATTTATTTATGCATACAGAACTGTGATACAGGCCAGAGGTGCAGGAACAGTGAGAGGATTCACCAGAGACAGAGTGGGGAGCAGAACAGGCAGGTGACCAAGTACACTGCTGAAGGGAGCAGTGGATGAGACAGGAGAGGTCTGCTGTGTCCTGTGGGTCACCTTCCAGCTGGGGATTGAACTCATGCTGAAGCAGCTGCGGCTAGCTTCATAGTGCTGTGCTTTAACCCAGTGTGCCACCAGGGAAGGCCCCTTATAATGTGGTATTCCTTTGAAGAACCATAAGTTTGAACCCTTAGTTATTTATCCTCATGGCTTTATGTATTGGGGAATCCATCTCAGGTGATATGGAAGCTGCTATCAAGCCTTTTAACCTCCAAATTTCCAAACTAATAGTTTTTTGTAACAGTAAATATACATAGGCCAAGGTAGGAATTTTTGTCTTGTGGTTTGGAGCTGAGTTAGTGGTAGATAAAGACAGGCAGGGTAGACGTTTTTCCTTTTAAAGAAATCCTCTTCAGGAATTTGTGCAACTTACTGGTGAGAATACCTGATGTTGGTGAAAATTCCCTGTAGGAAAGCTGTTGTACTCTATCTTTAGTGGGCTACCAACTACCCTATCACTGAGTTGAGAAGAGTCAGAAGTAAGGAACAAAGCAGACATTTTAAAGCAGACTTTCTAAACAACCAACTCAAAAGAAAGGTCAAGCATTAAACTCACACAGGAAAACCTACATGTTCAAATTTTACCTTATCTGGGAAATTAGAACAAAATAGTAGAACTGGTAAAGATAATAAATCAATGGAGTACAAAATGCCACTGACATCAAACTTCTGCTATACCTGAAAACTTTCACATCTAGTTCATTTTGTGGAATCTATTGATTAGTTTACAAGGTCAGATATTGTTGAAGTTTCAGAAGGTCAAATTTGGGCAGAAAATTTTCATTAATCATTAATGGTATCCTCTGGGTCTCAGATGAGGGCATAGAGGGAAAGAGTTTCTGCCCGAGCCCATCATCCCTGACGAAGAGCTATAATGTTATTTCAGTGGAGTTTTATCTTGTTGCTGGCAGCAGGCTTTAGTTCATTTTAAGGAAACTTTTTAATTAGTAATTAAGTAATGATCAGCTTTTTGAAGAAACCATTTTGTCCTGGAAATAGTCAAATAGAATTTAAATAATAAGGTGTACCAAAGATTCCTGAAATTAATACCAGACTGTATCCTCATGATCTTTATGATCACTATCAAAGTATGTGGAATCTATTCCCCCCTAAACTTACAAAGTTTTAAAATACACATGCACACACAGGCATACACACACACACACGGCTTTCATAAGAACTTACTCCTTTTTGAGGTGTAAGAGCTAACTTACTTTATAAAATTTCCTTGTAAACTGCAAGGAGGTCTTTTTGTTGATACCCCCACTATCACCACTCGAAGGTATACAAAGTGAAAACCTCTATTCAAATAATGCATCTCCGCTGGATATCCTGAGAAAAAATTTGTTCTGTTCTTCTCTGTTCAGGTGAAACTACCTAAGGAACTTTATTCAGTGTTTTATGAGTGAGTGTCTGTGTGACTGTAGTGCTAGTGGACACTGAAGATTATCTTCTGTTAAATAGTTTTCATTAAGTCAATTACTTGTGTCTGCAACAATCTACTGTGTTCTGTAATATGTTAGCTAGAGTGCAAAAGTTATTAGAGATAAGTAGAAAACCAGATGGACCACAGAAAGACTTAGAATAACTCCTGCACCTCTGACCTGGTTCTGTATGCATAAATAAATATGCAGAGCTGGGGTACAGGCCATAGGTGCAGGGGCAGTGAGTAGATTCACCAGAGACAGAGTGGGGGAGCAGAACAGGCAGATTAATGAAGTACACTGCTGAGGGGAGCAGTGGGCGAGACAAGAGACGTCTCCTGCACCATGTGGGTCATCTCTTGGCTGGGGATTGAATTCACACTGAAGTGGCTGTGTCTAGCTTGCAGTGCTGTGTCTTAACCCATTGCATTACCAGGGAGGGCCCAAATAAGTCTACAAAAAAAAAAAGTTACAACTATTTTTGCTGGAACTTCAGCCTTGGGCATCACAGAAACAAGAAAGAAACCCAAAATGAAGACATTAAGAAACATCAGAACTACCCATGGGGATTACAATTGAGATGGAAAAAAAATGCACAAAATGATGTAAAAATAAACTTTTGTAAAATAAAAAAAAAAAAAGAAAGAAAGAAAGCCCCTCCCTGGCTTGGGAATCCACTTTTATTTCTATTCCCCTTCTCCTTAATAAACTTTTTTCTTTCTCTAAACAAAACTGCCTCTTTTCTTTTCTTTTCTTTTCTTTCTTTTTTAAATAATGTTTATTTTTACATCATTTTGTAAAGAACTATAAAGGTAGAACTATAAAGGTAAAACTGCTCTTATAAAAATAACCTGCAGAGGCAGCTGTTGTACCATGTATCTCTCTGGTGGACAGCTGGAAATAGATTCAGACTAACCTTTCATTTATGCATTTATCCAAAGATATACAGCTTAAAAGCTAAGCAGATGTGTTAATCATTTTCTTACCTACAAAAAGCAAATAGGGAAGTTAACATGCAATGTGATAATTACAAATTAATTCCTCATTCCATGGAGTACTCTTCAGTTGGTTTTTAGTATTCCAGTTGAGCTCACTTTGACTTATATTATTTAATCCTGCCACAAATGAATCAGAACGAGTCCTAAGGCAAGTTAGGCATAACTAGGCAGCTTCAGAGGCAGTGCAGGGAGGGACTTCAGAGGAGTTCAGGAAGGCTGTAGAGATTAGGGCAACACATGCCAAAGAGGACTAATCAAACACCCTCAGGACTAGTGGCAAAAGGGCATATAAGAAAAAGGACTCTAAGATAAGGGCTGAGACACAGAGAATTAGTTCTGGTCACAGAGACATTAAGACAGTGAGGGAGATCACAGAGAACTACCAATCACAGAGCCTGGTGGAGCTCTAAAATAATTAGGGGGAAAGAGGTATATATTCCCGGAGACATGACTCCATTTAGCTTCCTTGCCCCTCCCTGGCTTGGGAATCCACTTTTATTTCTATTCCCTTTCTC
>NW_004567113.1:20687152-20752247 GCF_000260355.1 Condylura cristata | reverse complement strand
TTCCATGTTTATCCAATTGTAAATAAAGCAGCAATAAACATGGGGGTGCAGGTATCATTTTCAATCAGTGTTTTTGTGTCTTTTGGGTAGATACCTAGGTGTGGGGTTGCTGGGTCGTAGGGAAGCTCCATGTTAAGGAAAACTGCCTCTTTTCACTTGCTTGCCTGAGCATCAGTGAAGTTCCTGCTGCAACTTTGTGAGACACCAACTCGTGGTATCCTTGTGGCTGGGGCTCAGTGCTGCCCCTTCAGCCGGGGTTCCGTTCCTGGCTGAGAGACTAGGCCTGAAGACCTGAAACTTCAGTATCGATCATTGTCTTTGTCTGTTCTTTAATGTGTCAGTGATTAGAGAGAGGGTGATACGGACTTTGATCTGGCCCTAGTAAATATTGGCATGATCTTAGTGATACTGGTGAAATCATTTCATGTCAAGTGACCCCTCAACTCTAAATGTTTACAAATTTCACTAAAAGAATTTTTGCTTTTTTTTGCAATGGGGCCTACCATTACTACCTACATTGTGAAATATTCTGGTGTCAAATTCAGGACTTCTGGAAACAAACTTCATTTACTTTGGGGAAATCTTTACTGCTTCATTACAGCTGATAAAATTCCTTTTGACATGCTATAGATATGCTTTGAAGATTTCCTCTTTAGGCCTTGGTGCAGTATTTAATGTACACTGGGGAGCAATCGACATATCCCTGTCTTCATAGAATTTTCATCCTGGGGATATAAACAATAAAATACTTACTGTTTTGATACAGAATTTACCAAAAGAAGTATTTTAGGTGCTTCAATTGTTACCTTTCTCTGAAACCAGTTTGGTTCCCTAGAAATTGTTTTGTGGTAGGAGAAATAAATAGACCCTACAAACATTTCAATAGACATTTTTATAGGATAATAGGAATTGTTTTAAGTTGCTGTTTTTCTGTTGTATTCTGGAGACCAGTGAACTTTTCAAGTTCTGTTGAGCGTTTTATCTTTTTGCAATTTCATTCTCTTCACATTTTTATTTCTATTCTGACAGATTCATTTGTGTCAGAAAAGTCCAGTGTAGTTATTTTGTATGGATTTTTAAAAAAACTTTAAGGATATGGTTTGAAGTGTTTTTTTCAAACAAGTCAGGATAGATATTGGTTTAAGAGTACTGGTTTTACTAAGAAAATCAGCTAGCCGGCTAAGGAAGTTGGAGATAAAAAAATTTAGAGATAAAGACTTGGAGAGAGAGAAATAGTTGGAGGTTTAGGAAGCTGGAGATAAAGTAATTCCTGGTTTAGGAATTATTGAAAATAAAGAAAACTACTAACATATTACCAGATATGTTGTAAACAAGGAAGTAGAAGTCATTTTTTAGATTTGTTTTTGTTTTATCTCTAGTCATACTAAATTATACCAAGCATTGATTTGACTTTTAATATTAATATTCATTTAACATTAATATTAAATTAATATTCAAAAGCAGGAGTGTAATTCTTGAGGTTTGAATTGATGGAAGAAATTAAATTGTTTCAATATTATACCTAGGCTTAATATATCTTAATATTAACCTATATGATAACTCTACCTAGGTTAATTTAGAGGATTAGTTAATTATTCTGTGATCCACTATGGAAATTCATTTCAGATAGTGAAACTTCAATAACCAATTAAAACAGTAGATAATATAGAATCAGTGGGTCAGTTGCCCAGAAACTGCAGTTGCAGTGGTCTCAGAGACTCACTAAAACTAACGTCCTTGGCCTCGCCCTGGTTGGTGACCCATACAGATGTCACACTCAGTGGTCAGTCTTCCTCCATGCATCTCATTCCACTGCCCTTCCCCATCACAGGTAAGGTTACTCATTCTGTACAAATGGTTTTGCAGCATGAGAATAGGTGAGATTCCCTCTCTTCTATTTGAGATGGCTGAAGGTGATTATCTTTACGTTTTTAGTTGGAAAATTGAATGCATTGCGGGGCTTATTTTTCAAGAATAGAAGAGTAAGTAATATCACAATAATGGTTCACTTTTGAGTGCCAACAATTTAAGTACGGTTCTAAATATTTTATATGTATTATCTCATTTAGCCACAAAAATCTGAGGGCATTTTTAGTTATCACAGTTGACCTTCAGTTATTACTTATTTTTGTGCCATTATTAAAGAACTTCACTTCGATATGTGATTTTATGTAGGGAATTGTTCTATTTTCCAAAAGACCAAACAGTAACTTTTAAGCACATTTTTGTCTGAGTCTGAGAATTACTCTATTAGAATTTAGCACTATTCTGTTTATGTTACTGAAAGATTCGGTATTGTTCCTGTCATTATGAAGTCTTAATTGGTAGCTATCAATTCTGGAATAATTCATTCTTTCTTTTCATATCCCCAGCCCTATTTTATAAACAAGTTTGCAAGGTTTGTTAAACTTTGTACATGGAAAGCTGAATAGGTTGACTTAAGTCCCAAGCAAGCTTTGGGCTTCAGTATAGATAGGGCCATGTAGCAATACATACTGGTAATTTGTTACTAGACCTTAGAAATACTAACAGTGTTCCCTTTATCAAAATTGTCTTTGTTTTTATGAAAATCCAGGGCAGAAATCACAACTAAATCTTTTAGGTCTTGTGTATGTGGCACAATTCTGGATAAGACTATTCAAAAAGAGCCAATTGTTAAGCACTCATTATGAAATATGTAGAAAGTATCCCCTGACAGGGAATGACTAAATCATAATTCCTTATTTCTATCTTTAGGCTGATATAAACAGGAAATAATGATTCTATATCACTCTTTTACCATGTAATATCTGTCTCTTGATTTTAAAACTTCAGAAAATGCTGAAGAAAGATAATTTTCAATCATTGTTTTCTATTAATCCCAATGGCGTTAAAGTAACTGTATAAATTAACCATGTATCTAATCTAATGTCACTACAACCATTACACATGGTTTATTTGGTTTTTCTTTTTCTTTCTTTCTTTTTTTTTTTTTTGTCAATGAAATCTCTGGACTATTTTTTTTAAACTTAAAAAAAAAAAATGACTCAATTATGTGTGCAAGAACTAGGGTGTAGAACAGAGGTGCAAGGGTGTGAGAGGATTCACCAGAAAGTTAAAAAAACTTAAAAAATAATGACTCAATTATGTGTGCAAGAACTAGGGTGTAGAACAGAGGGGGAGGGGGTATGGGGAATCACCAGAGAAAGAGTGGGGAGGCAAACAGGCAGGTCTACTGAAACACATTGCTGAGGGGAGCAGCGGGCAAGACAGAAGAGGTCTGCTGTGCCATGTGGGTCAGCTCCCTGGCTAGCCAGGGATCGAATTTGAACTCATGCTGTAGTGGCTGGCACTAGCTTGATAGCACTGTCTTTAATCTCAGTGTCATCAGGGAGGCTCCCCCCTCGACCATTTAAGTATACTTTTAATGCCAACAGATTTCCATAAGTGACTTTATTTTGTATAAGACTACTTCATTTTCAAAGTTTAGTTTTTTATATTTTTGCTTATATCAAATTTACATATAAAGAATGACTAAGTCAAAATTCCTTATTTCTATGTTTAGGCTGATATAAACAGAAAATAGTGATAGATTTTATATAAACATCTTACAAATCCAAAGCAATTCTATATTGTTATGCTGAAGTGCTAGCAAGTTATTTTTCCCTTAATGGAAGATAGCTTTCTAATATTCTTTTAAATTCCAGTGGAAAGTGGAAGGCTCATTTTCGGATAATTGTAAGAACTGTTATTTAAATGGACCATTTTGCAAGTATTAAGCTCTCAATGATATTTTGCACTAAGCATCGTGATTTGGATTGCTTCAGATGCTTTTATGGAACTTCATTTATCTTAGTGAGCTAAAGAGAACTAACTTACCAAATAAATTAATAATGAGGTTTGTCATTATCTTGTAGGCTGAAAATAAAATATCACTGCTGTTGTCTGCAGGATATATACTAGATATTGAATTCTAGTTAACACTAGAATACCATATTAGCTATATTTTCTATGAAAACATCAACATAAAATGCTAGCTTAGTCAACAATCCAGCTGTTTTTAAAAAGTCTAGTATGGCATTTGCTATATGAAAGTATTTTCTTTTTAATACTTTCGTTACTTAGCTAATGTGTATAGCAGAAACTACATATATAAAATGATGAATTTAATTTTATGGTAACATTTCAAATTAAAATATGTTGTAGGACTGTATTATTATCTTTTAATACCCAAGTCATGGTTTTTGAATAGTAAAGTACACTCTAGGATACAAAAACACAACTTGCTAATACCTAGGAATACATATGTGCTTTCATTGATGAATATATAAGTAACTCTTTAGCCTATTTTGTGTGAAAAGACATCATTTTTAAATCTTACTTTCCTTAAGTGGTTTTAAGTCTTAAGTTATTACAGAGATACTAAAGCTAGCAAATTTAAATGTTGTTATGACCTAGAATGTCATATTTTAATGCTTGTTAAGGCAAAGAAAGGAAAATGTCAGTGATTCCATGGTTCTAGTCCAAAAGGGGCAGTCACCCTGGAACTCCAGTTCAGTATTGCCAGTTGCAAAGTTGGCTCAAATTATTGCATCCTTTTTTTTTATAGTTTATTTTTACATCATTTTGTGCATTTTTCCATCTCAGTTGTAATCCCCTTGGGATTCCCACTACCAGATCACCCATGTGCCATCACCATAGTCCAGTGTATTTCCCTCCCCTCACTGTTTTTGATCCTACTCCCCACTCCACCCCCTACAAAATGTCTCTGGTATATAGCTGTTCATTATTATTGTTATTTTCTCTCTTGGTTCATTATATTCCTGCTATGAGTGAAACCATCTGGTATTTTTCCTTTTCTTTTTGGCTTATTTCACTAAGCATGATCTTTTCCAGCTCCATCATGTTGCTGCAAAAGGCATGTGTTTATTATTATTTTTGGTTGCTGAGTAATATTCCATTGTGTGTATGTACCACATCTTTTTAATCCAGTCATCTGCTTTTGGGCATGTTGTTTCCATGTCTTTCCAATTGTAAATAAAGCAGCACTCTTATTGCATCTTTTAATGCTTCCAGAGAGACTGGAAATCTGCATTTTCATGTGAAATGTCTGGTGTTGACAGCAAATCAAATTAAACTTTAATGGAACTTGGACCCCATGAGGACCAAAATAAAATTAAAAAGTCTGTATTTTTTGATTTAGGGAAGACATTCTGATGCAGACCACCTAGATTTAAATTCTCAATGCCCCATAGTAGTGAGTCCATGGGCAAGGTGCCTGTCACTCTGTTCCTTCTCAGTTCTTCTCATTGGTAAGGTGGAAACAATTGTATCTCATAGGATTTAATTAGTACCTTCTTAAGGCTGTTCTATGAAAAAATTGTCTACTATGTCATAAACTTTCAATGAATGTTAGCAGCTCCTAGAGACTCAGATTTTATATATCCTTATGATATAACTTGTCCCAGTCATTCTCTGAGGTGGTAACCTAAGGTACTTTCTGGTGAGAGGAATATGAAAGAATAGGGGAAGTAGAAAACCCCCAGGAAGTAGAGAAATTATTTAACATGTACCCCAGTCATTCTTGGCCAGCTCTTCCTGAATGTGGCCATTAAAATTGTCCTCTGTCAGGAGAGACTCAATGTTTGTTTCCTTCTGGAAGTCTCTGTAAACTGTAGGAGGCAGAAATGTTGAGTTGACTTATGCTAGTGTAACAAATTACCACAATTTTGTGACTTAAACAACATAACTTTACCACCTCACAGTTCTAGGGTTACACAGGTTTCTGTCTGGGTTAAAATCAAAGTGTCACCAGGGTTCTAGTTTTCCTGAAGGTTCTAAGGAAGAATCCAATTCTTTGCTTCTCCCATTTCTAGAACTATCTCATATTTCTCTCTCCAGAAACCCTCCCTCCTTCCTGAAAACCAGTAATTTGAAGTGCGGCCTTTCTTCATTGGTCTATCTTCCTTTGAATTACTCTTCTGTTTCCTTCTCCCACTTTAGAGACCCCTGTCCCCACACAGATAAACTAGAATCCTTTTTCTATTAAAGGTCATCTGATTAACACTCTTAATTCCACCTACAATCTTACTTCCCCTTTGAGATCTAACTTGACCTTTTCAAAGATATTAAACAATAAGATGTGGGGATTTTGGGAGGTTCTTTTTCTGTCTACCATATACATTCATTAGTACTTTATCCTAAGTTTCTACCCATCAAAGGCGATTGATTCCAAACCAAAGCTAGCATCCTAAAATCTTGATCTGTGGAATCCCCCAGCTCACTGAAAGTTCACCATCATTTCATTGATTTGATTTTTATATATTTTATTTTTGGATTCTACTTATCAATGCCATGTTTCATATTACATCTTAATAATATGAATTGATTGGGAGAAGAATGGGAGGTGACGATCTGGTTAGGAAGCTATTGCAATAGCTAGGTGAAGGGGAAAAAGGGTCTGGCAAAGACTATGTATGGATGTGGAAATGTAGTAGATATGAGAGTGCTCACCGGCCTTGAATTGTGTGGAAAGAGACAAAGGTAATACTGAGGACCTTTCTATAGAATAGTCAATACAAGGCCCTCCCTGTTGGCACATGGGTTAGTGTGATGCAACACTGCAAGCTAGCTGCAGCTGCTTCAGTGCAAGTTCTGTCCCCAGCCCTGGAGATGATCCACATGGTACAGCTCCCCTCAGCAGTATACTTCATCCATCTGCCTATGCTGTTCCCCACTCTGTCTCTGGTGAATCCTCTCACTGCCCCTGCACCTCTGGCCTATACCCCAGTTCTGTATGTATAAATACATAAATCTTTAAAAAGATCAGTACAAAGGCTGTTTTCATTACAGGGCTAATGTATGGAATGTAGAAGGTACTACATGAATGAAAAGAAATGATTCAGATATGATGATGCTATACTAATAAACAAGGAAATGAACAGACAGAACCAGTTATGTGGTATAGGGGTGAACTAGACCTTAGACCAATTATGGATGGCCATTGTAGGCAGTGTGAAAGAAAATCAATCTAAAATAGACCCAGAACATAGAAAATGGAAAATCTCATACATGTGCCCTTGAGTAAATAAAATGCAAGAATTGATAAGAACTGAAATACTGATTTCTTGTAAATTCTTGATTTATAGAAAATTATTCAAAGAATGGACATCCACCAGAATCTCTCCAATGTTTGAGCACCAAATCTTGCAGCTTGAATTTGTCAAAAGTTCAGAAAAACTCAAAGCAAAGCCGATGAATCTCCAAAATAGTAATTGGTAGAGATTATATTATGTACAACAAAAGAGTAATTTCCAAGCTGGGAGCACTTAAGCCAAAACAGAATTAAATGCCAGCGTGGATTATTAAAAAGTAGCTCATGTGATTAGAACAATGTTTATTTTCTTCACAGTGATTGAGGGTAGTTCGGGCATTTTCTTACATGATGGGGAGTTAATCAAATGCTGCCTCATATTAACTTTGGGAAATTGTATATGGTTTCTAAGGCATAGGCAATAAAAGTCCATGTTGGATTGGTCTCATAAAATGGATTAGTTGAGGTTTATTTGTATGACTTAATAGCCTGAGATTTATCTGCTCGGAATTTGCAGGCCAGGTTTACTTTTTTTTTTTTTTTAAATAATAGACCCCAACTAAAGTCTCCCCTCTTCCCGGTACATAAATATAGCTTATCCTAAACCATCAATTGGCTTGATAGTTTTTGTGTCTTAGATTGAAGCTTTGCTGTAATCTTGAATAAACTCATTTTAAAATAATTTTTAAAATATCTTCAGTTTACCTTTCATTTAAGTTTTTAGCAGCATGAATGTCACTTGATTCCTTTTCATTGATTGTAGTGACTATTTCTCTTATACTTGGCCTTACATCAGTGAAAGATTGTATTCCGGTATCTCTCTCGTAAGAGATGGCAAAGCAGTGATTGAGAATAATATTATAACCACTGACATAAAATTCTGGCTCTGCCACTTACTAGAAAAATTGCCTGGGTAAGTTATGTAACTATTCTTTCCAACTTTTCTTGCAGTTATGAAATGGGAATAGTAGAACCAACTCACCATAGTATGTAGAATGAAATAAGTTTATCTGAAAGATTTTAAACATAATAACCATAAATTGCAATCCTGTAGCCAAGCATCCTATTTGACCATGAAAAACTGAAAAATTTTCCTGTAAAATCAGGAATATGGCAAGGATGTCAACTTTCATCACTTCCATTTAATTGGTATTAGAGGTCTTAGCTAAAATAATAAAACATCGTAAAAGGTAATGCAAATTGGAAAATAAGTGAAATTGTTATTTGCAGAGGACATAATGTATGTGAGTATATATAAAATTCTAAAGAGTCCAACATAAAGCTACTAAAAACAAAAATGAATAAGCAAAGAATATTTTAGCAGACTAAAAAGACAGCCTATTGAATGAGAGAAGATACTTGTACAGCACCTATCCAAAGCATATGAAGAACTCATCCAACTTAACAACAAAACCCCACAAATTACCCGACTGAAAACAGAAGGTATATAGATGGCCAAGTTTGAAAAAATGTCCATCACTTACTAGGGAAATGCAAATCAAAACCACAATGAGGTATCATTTCAAAAGTATGAGAATGGCTCATACCAAAATGATTGCTAACAACAAATGTTGCAGAAGATGTGATGGAGAGAGAGGAACTCTTATAGCCTGTTGATGGGAATGAAAATTGGTGCAGCCATTTTGGAAAGTGGTATAAACCTTCTTCAAAAAATTGAAAATAGAACTACTTTATGTTCCAGCAATCCCCTTGCTGGGGGTATTTGTATAAACACACAGATACACAATGGAATGTCATCCAATTATAGGGGAAGGTGACATTTTGCCATTTGCAGCAAAATAGATGGAACTAGGAGGATTATGTAAAGTGAAATAAATCAGGTAGAGACAAAGAATGGATGATTCTACCTACATGGACAACACAAGGAAACAATGTGGATAAATGGGCAAAGCAAAATAAACTAGTGGACATTGAAAACCAAAAGGATGTTACTAGAGGCAAAGAGAGTGGGGAGAGGGAGCAAGAATGTAGGGCTATCATAGTTGTAGCAGGTATTTGGCTGCTTCCAGAAGTAAAAAGGTAGAGGAAAGGAGGGAAGGAAAAAGAACCTTTTAAATGAATGCTAAGAAAAAAATAAAGGGAAAGGAAAAATGTAGTCCTGTTTGAGGTAGGCGTGCTAGGAAACCTCTGTGAACTTGAAGCAGATCTGTGAGGGAGAGAGGAAGGCAGCCCAGCAGCATCAGCAGAGAGGTGTTCTGGGAGGAGGGTGGAGCTGTGCAGAGAGTGTGCAGTGAGTGTGGTCAGTGTGGAGGCCAGTATGGCTGAGCAGAGTGAGCTGGGGAAAAGAGGAAAAGGGCGTGATGCACAGAGGCTAGGTGGCATAGGGCCTGTGGGGACAGCAATCAAATTGCTTTGAAAGATTTTTCTCACCTTCCTATCTAGATTAATCTCATGGCCTTTTACATGGTCTGCACACATATGCCCACACCTCACACATGATGGGGAGCCCACACCTGCCACTGCACCTGTAGCAGTGAAATCATCTTGCTGTCACATGCTGCTGGTTTCTCGGAGGTTAAAGCTCCTTCTGGTTCAGCCTCCTTGGCCTTTTATGTTTGCCTTCTTTGTGAGTGTGGATCAGGTCATGTTTGTTCCAAGCTCTGGATTTTTCCCCTAGTTCCTACAATTGGAAATAGATTCTAGACCTTTGTATGACTGTAGTCTTTCCATTTTGTAGATCTCAAATCCTAGGTCACTGTCTACTCTGTGGGTTTTACAGCAAGGATATAAAGACATGCTTAGGAAAATAGGGTATCTACTTATCCTTAAACTACTTCTCTGACATTCTGTAATATTATGTTCTGGAATCAAATTTAGGACAATTTTTTTTTAATTTCTTCTTTTTTTTTCTATTTCTAAAGATTTATTTATTTATGTAGGCAGAACTGGGTTATAGGCCAGAGTACAGGGGCCATGAGAGAATTCACCAGAGACAGAGCATGGAGCAGAGTAGAGGAGCAGTGGGCAAAACAGGAGAGGTCTGCCACACCAGGTGGATCACCTCTGGGGCTGGGGATCAAACTCTCACTGAAGAGGCTGCGGCCAGCTTGCAGTGCTGCATCTCAACTTGTTGCACCACTAGGGAGGGCTACAACTTGTTGCTGTTTTTTAAGGGGTCACTGAAGAAAGGTTTTCATATAGAAAAGAGACTTAGTAGGGGTTGGGAGATTGGGCAAGCCAGATGGACTAGGGCTCCCACAGACAAGTGGGAGAAGGCAAAGTACAACTCACCCACTACCCAAAGGAGACTTTGTTTGTTGTTTGATATCATGTTGAGTAAAAATGTGCATGCTGAAAACGAGATGCTTAAAGCTAAAAGGAAAATGTTTATGATGCTAGTAGAAAATGTTCTTGCTAATAGTTTTTGCAAAAGGCTATTTTCCCTTTAGCAATTGTTGTTTGGTTTTGGTGAAGACATTTTTCCAACACCCCCCCCCTTTTTTTTTTTTTTTTGCTTTTCATGGAGTAACTAATGTGGATATTTTGTTAAAAATATCCAGATTTAGGATTGTAAACTAAATCCTGAAAGCCATTAGATAGGACTGAACTGGCCCAATTAAGTCTAATACTTGATCTGTAGCAGTACCACTTTAGATCTAAGATATTTCAAGGAATAGTGATGACCCCAAAATATTTGAGGAACTCTGGTTAATGGTTAAGCTCTACAAAGAGTTCACACAATTGAACAAAAAGAAAAATCACTCAATCGAAAAAGACCTAAATAGATATTTTCTCTAAAGGAATACAGATGGCTAAAAAGAATGAAAAACTGCTCAACACTTACTAGAGAAATGGAAATCAGAACCACAATGAGACATGATCTCACACATGTGAGAAATGCATACCCATGTCAAAAAGACTGGAAACATTGAGGATTTAAAGAAAAAGGAACACTTACACGCCAGTAGTTGGAATGTAGATTGGTCTAACCCTTAATGAAAACCCCATGGATAAACCCTTATGGAGCTACCTTGTGGTGGTTTTTCAAAGTATTAATAGATCTGTCATATGATCCAGCATCCCACTTCTAGATATCCAACTGAAGAATGCAAATACACTAATTTGAAGGAATATATGATTTTCTATATTCATTGCACTACTATCTATAATACCCCATTAAGGAATCAGTCTGAGTATACTATGACAGATGAGTGGATTATAAATCAGTGTATATACACAGTGGAATAACTCAGCTATAAAAATGGTGAAGTCTTGCCATTTGTGGGAACATGGAACTGGAAATTATGCTAAGTGAGACAAGTTAAAAGGTGAAAGAAATACTGGATGATTCCACTCATATATGGAATATAAAGAAAACAAAGGACAAAACACAACCAAAACAAATCCTAAAATTCTGATTACAGAGTTGAGGCAGATGGGAGTCAGGAGAAGAGTAGTGGGGAACTATGGTAGAGATTATTGGAAATTTGGTGGCAATTATGTTGTGGTAACATATATCACAAGAGGTGTGAACCTGTGTCCCTAAATTATATACAGTGCTTTAAACCAGTGTAACCTTAATTAAAATGATAAAATTTTAAAAATTCTGGGTTAGATAAGATTTCTATATGTAGCACTGCTTTGTACCTTTAGACAGCAGAGACTCTGACAGTGAACCAAACAAGGACTAAGGTATGGCTGATTTCTTAAGCATGTGGTCATAGAAGTGTTTTCCAAGATGAAGCTTGAGTGAAATACACTGGAAATGGTGTTCTGCTGAAATGGCAGTGGATAGTTGGTCAGTAATCTAGAATTATGCCAATCAGAAAGAACTTCAACCCAAGCAATTTGCCCACCAGTTAAGTCTCCTCCTGACTCCCTAAAGCTGTAGAGTCTGTAACCTACTGCCAGGAGAGTAGACCTAACTTCAGGTGATCACTGAATTGGTAGTTGAATCACACTCAGGTATTATAGAAGGGAGAAATAATAGGTCAGGGCTACTTCCCTAGAGAATGGACACTTATTATTTACAAATATATTTTCTGTATCTCAGGGGATATCATCTGATCTAGGCTCTGGATAATCTAACAAAATCATTGTGAAGTTCAGACGTCCATGGGCCGACTTGAGGTTTTTAACATCTATTTCATCCTTCATTCTGAAGCGTGTTGAAACAGAGTTTACAGAATACTGTTATTTTCCAAAGAACAATGTGAGTCATTGAGGCAAAATCACTTTATCTTTAATTGAGTTAGCTGTTCAAATGGTGACCCATCTCCCATGCTATGACATTCATGCATAATTCCAGGGCCTAATGGTAACAGACCTCTGGTGTTCTGAAGATGCTGATCTTAACCTGTTTCAGTACTGTTTTTCAGTTTCAAATCTGCCCAGGAAAACCTTGGGCAAAGGAAATAAGCTTTTAAGACTTTTTAAGACTTGACCTACTCAGAGATTTTTAAGGGACACATTTTGTTTCGCTAATTTGTATCACACTATTATGTATTGTCTCAAAAAGAATGTGCAGCTTAGTGAAGGATCTGTGGATGACTAACACAAAGACATAATGACAAAAGATTAAGGAAAATTGAATGTAGAAAGAGTAAGAAAAAGTCGGGAATAGGTTATTCATGTTTGTTAGTTAATAACTGGTATTTCCTGAGATATATAGACATTTTATTACAATGATTAAATGTGCTATTAGTATGAATAATAATGTGTGACTGGAGTGAGGCTGTTAGCTGACAGCATGAAATGAATGAAATTTTAATTTTTTAAAACAGAAAAACAGATTCCCTTGTAAGCCCTAAAGAATCATCCAGAAAAGTAAAATTGAAACTAATTACAGAAAGCTCCCTAGCTGCAAAATTCAGAAAGTTGTGATATCTCACATAACTTCAATTTTTAGCATTTATAAAATGTCTTTAAACATTGCTCAAAGGTAAAGACACCATTGGAAGGATAATTTCAATGAAAAACAACTCATTTATCTTAATGTTTCATTTTTATTAACACTTTTGACGTAGGATATTTTAGAAACTATAATGCTGTTTCAGATATTGACGGTTCAGGATTCCTTGAAGATCAAAGAAATCTCTGAGTCTATTGCCTAGAGTTGACCTCAGTGCATTGTGGCCTGGTATTTTATGCTTTCAATGCTAATACATTTTAAAGTTCTAAAAATGTTCAGTGATAGATCACAGTCTCCCATTGCATTCTCCTTTTAACAATTAAATTTCTAATTTCAAATCACTCTCCAGATCTTAGTTATCAGAAAATAGGTAAGGATAAATGATAAGTTATTCATGTTTTCTTTTTTTCATGAGATTCTTGATTGGGGCTGTTACTCACTTAAATAGTTACTACATGGCACATTTGAGGTCAGTCAGTCCTTGATTCTCCCTCTCCAACATTTGTCAATTTTTTTTCACCTTTTTTGTATAATTCTTTTTAAATGGTAACAAAGCCAGACAGTAAGAGTTCTTGTCGGTGGTCACCCACGGAAGTCTTACCTCTCTCTAGAGCATGCACACATGTTACCATGAGCAGGAGAGCCAGGACCCGCGTCATTCTCTTGCTGGCAAATCCTCTAGGTTACCCAGGAAAAATGTCAGCCCAAAAGAACCAACTCCTTTTACTTAGACTTGCAACTCCGAGCTAATCAATTATTAATCTTTACAGAAGCAAGGGCAGTCATCTTTGGCTCACAGGAGATAAATTATCATCAATCAAGGCAAATAGAATGGGGATAATGTAGTGGAAAACCTAAGCGATTTTAATCATTAACTTTGTTCAACTGCAAAAGTCAGGGTATACATAGGTTATTTTCCACTGTTACTTTGCGCTAAAATTTATTTAATGCATTAGTGGGCACATTTCCTCCCCTTTTATGCCATAAACTACATTCCTATGTGTAAACTCGGATGTTGTCTCTGTGTCTGTCTCTTTGTCATACTGCCTCTTTGTTTATTTTAAAATTTGCCCCTTCTCTTTGTTTAAACCTTCTACAAGCAAGGATTACTTTAAAATATTGCAGACTAGATATTTATGCAGCAAGGAAAGAGTGAGAAGCCGACTCATTACAATTAGCTTAGACTCATCATTTCAATGTTATTAAGTATGGTAGAGTGATATATGCTACTCTTTGAAGACGGACATACATTTTTTTGGAAATAACTTTTGAAGTCATTCAGCTTAGCTATTGGCAAGGTTCAATGAGTTGTCTGAAATCACAGAAGTTAGTGGCAAATCTTGGAGCAGTACAACTAAAGTTCTTTCTAGTACTACGTAATGAGTATATTTTAGGATAATATAATTTGAGGGCTAATATATCACTGTGAACTTAATGCAGGGTTCAATATCTTAATTTTACAGAAGAGTGCATGGAGGCCCAGATTCTGTGTTGTACCCAACAAAACACAGGTGATTTTACTCATTGGCATCGGTTTCTTGCAATATCCCTCTTTTTCAGTGAGGGTTGGATACAAAGGCTCTAGAATCAAATCTTTACTCAGTTCTTACTGGCTGTATAACCTTGGGAATTATTTTATCTAAGCCTCATTTCTCTAAAATCAAAGTAGTGATAACTACTAGTACCTTTGAACATAGATTATTGTGTGGGGTTTGCTAGAACATATGACATGTGGTAACATAACATATGGTAGTGTTAGCTATCATTTATTCTAGTTATTGCTACTTTCTCCAAATTTCTAATATGAGAAGATGATTGGAATTACTGAGGTTCAGATCTCAGTGGAACATTTTCAGGTCAGCCCTGTATCCTGGCTTTAGAACTGTCGCAGATAAATGATCTAGACTTCTGTTACCAGTTTAGTAACTAAAGAGTAACTGCATGTTTAGATTCCATCAAAATCTTAAATTGTCTGAGCAGGTATATTTTTAGTCAAATTCTCTCTGTATGTACTTAAAATACAGAAACTTGAGTGTTAGATTAGAAAACAGATTCCAGCTAGTTGCAGAAAAAAAAAAAAAAGGACAACTAAGCAGTTTTCAAAGCAGCTAGATCAAAGGAGATTTAGGTCTGTGAGGCCAGTGGAAATCCATACATAAGCTCCAGGAGTTAACAGAGATGTACTGTAAACTTTGCTAGAGGCAACATGGGAAGATCATTGCTGTCTAAGGATCAATTCTATGCTGGTCAAAAACCAACTTCCTGACAATTACAAACTTTCTAAACTTTTCCTTTGACTAAACTAGTTTTTTTTTCAAGTTAATTACAAAATGTGTTTTAATCTTTAAATTATTTGAAAATAAAGAAACTGAGTGTCACATTTTTTAATGCAAGATGATAGTTTACTTTTATTTTTTATAATATATATATATTACATCATTTTTCATTTTGTGCATTTTTTTCATCTCAGTTGTAATCCCCATGAGCTTCCCACCACCAATCCACCTGTGTGCGATCACCACAGTCCAGTGTCAGATTTTTAAAATAAGCGAGAAACCAGAGCTGGAAGGATAACTATGAACACAGTATAGTTTACATTTTTAAAGATAATACAGCACATGTATATTTTTATACTCTTTTATTTAACAGTTTAACAATCATCTTCTGATTAATTCATTTAAAGATTTACTTGTTTTCCATGGATTTTGCTAAAGTTTAAGATCAGCTTTTCACTTTTTAAAACAACATAACTTTATCTCTGTTTTTGCAATACCATTTATCACTTTTGTCTAATGATAAACTACTTGTAGCAAGAGTTGCAACATCTCATTTGGTTGTCCTCTTGAGAAATCACCACATAAGCTTCCAGATGCATTCTTTTGGCCAAGTTTATCTTTTTCTAACTGAAATCTGCACTCAAATGTTAGTAGCTAAATATAAGAACCTTCTATGTCTTCTCTATGTAACTCCTTAATCTTTCAAATGTTGATTGTTTACAGCTATTCTAAAACTGGGAAGAAATGATCATGGTGAGTTTAGGTGACAAATCTTATGTTGCAGTTAATACTTTAGTAAGTCAGATGGGGAGATAAGGGTGAAAATACCAAATCATATCTTCTGATACTTTATAGCAGCAGTTACAGCAACTCAACAATATTACAATTATTAAATATTTTAGTGAAATTTACAGGAGTTATAAAAAATGGATCTGAGATGATCTCCCTCTAAATTGTATCTCACTGTGACTTCAGAAGAAATGTAGGTTTATCCCTAAATAAGGCTAGTTTTAGGCAAAATTGTAAGACAAACAAAGCCCATCTTTTTTAGTTCTTTCCCTGCCAGTCTCTTTTAGATCTTGCACTCATCTAGTTAACATTTTTATGCTGTTCACTGTTCTAGAAATTCTTCCATTATAGCATTACATATGGTAGAAATGATCTCCTTCAAAATAATCTCATTTACCAGAGTGGTCTTAATTCTTATTCTTTTAATATTAAACAAAAATTACATAAAATAATAAAACTATTATTGAACTACATTGTCAGTAACACTTATTGACAAACAGCTAAAACAGACGTCACTAGCATAAGGTGACACCATTGCAGGTGATGAATTGAGCCGAGACCAGTACAGTGTAGGATATAAGGTCTCTAGTAGCCCGGCCATTTTCTGCCTAGAATTCCAATGTTCTCATAATAAATCTCCCTTGTAGGCCTATTCAAGTTGCGTTTCTGTCAGTTCCAAGTAAACTTTCTAACAGACATTTATTTTTATTGAAGTACCATTATTTTGCATCCTTGCCAATGTCTTGACAGTGTGGGATTCCTCTCTTGGTTTGTGGCCACCAAAGTTCTCCCACCACCAAAAAGTCCTCCGCCATAGTCCACTGTGCTTTTCCCCCTCCTTCACACCCCTCTCCTCCCACCCCTTTAAAGACCACAAATCTATGGTCAACATTCAGGGTTTGGCCAAATGGTGGATAAGTGAGGCGACAGCTAACGGGTCACTATTTCTGCTTGAGGTAATGAAAATATTCTAAAATGTACGTGTTCATAGTTGCACATATCTGCAAATATACTAGCACTTTAAATAGATGAACTTTATGGTGTGTGAATTATGTTTCAATAAAACTGCCATTTTCAAAAGTAGTTTAAAGCCCATTAGCAAGCCTCATTTCTTTTTGTTCCTCTGCATGTATAGCCCAGGTCTTGGCCTGCATCCTCTGGAAAAGCTCCATCTTCAGAGCTCATTTTCTGCCACATGTAGATTCTTCCTTTCTAATATACTATCTTACACATTCTGCTTGTTTTGGTGGCCCTAAATTCTCATTTCTGCCTCTTCTGTTTATTGGGCCACCTTCTTGGAGTCCAGCAGGGCCCACTGATTAAGGCATTTCTCAAAAAGGGGCGGGCTAACTTTGGGCCTCTGTTTCTGAGAGTGATCCCAAACTTCCACTGTCTGTTGTCCAGTGCTACCTGTAATGGCTTCTTAGAGCAGGAACTCTAATGTAGTACTTGACCTTTCTGCTACTGCTTAATATCTGGAAGAGGAAATACTCTAGATGCATGAACACAGTTACAAACAGTTAAATTACACCCAAAGTTTTGCCTATAAAAATGAGCAATATCAGTTATTTAAGAATAAATTTACCAGCACATTCTAAAACTTGATCACTAGAAAGTAATTTTTAAATATTTCTAGTCAACCACCCTGTAACTTCGTAGTACTCATTTCTTTTTACATGTTCTAGAAGTAGATTTAGTGTTAAGATGGAAACTAGTTTTGATATTAGAAAGTTTTGAAAATAATTAATTTTTCTGTAGTTTTGTGAAAGTGAACAAAAACCTACTTTTTAAATCGACTGGCGTATAGTTTTGAAGAGGTTTTTATTTCTTTGCTCTGTTTAGGTAGACTTTCTTTGTCTTAAATGAGTATTGACATCTTTACTCTAGTAGCTTCATGCTTTTCTCATCTTAATTATTTTTCAATCTTACTTAGGCCAATTAATCCTTCATTACTTTAATGGTGTGAGGTTCTTTAGGGAACTTTAGTGTAATTGTATTTAAGTAGTGTAAGTCCATTTATTTGGAATTTCAGCATATTACTTTTGTGTATTTTTTGACTTTTAAAATGTTTTTTATTTACCTATGCATACAAGTACAAGTCCAGAGGTGTAGTGTGAGAGGACTCAACAGAGACAGAGTGGGGGGCAGAACTGGAAGATTTACTGAAATACACTGCTGAGGGGAGCAGTGGGAGAGATGGGAAAGGTCTGCTGCATCCTGTGGGTCAGGTCCCTGTCTGGGGATTGAACTCAGGCTACAGTGGCTGGAGATTCCTTGATGGAGCTGAGGCTTAACCTCTGTGCCACCAAGGAAGCGCTCCTGTATCTTTTTTTGATTGACATTTATCCTCCGAGATTACGCATATGTAAGATCATATTTGGCGGCTGCACAGCTATGCCTACATTGATTATGTGAGGCCAATATGGTCGTTCCCAGGAAAACAAGATCATTAGGATAGTCTAATCAGCACTTGTGATTAAAATTAAGTGATATAATCCAGAGCGTTAAAATTAAGTGGTATAAAACTGTCAACTTGTTATCACTTTGCTTTCCTCATTCATGGTATCCCAGAATTTAATTACTGTTACTCACACAGCCTTTTGATTGAGTTTATTGGAAAGCAGTTAAATTGCTATCTAATTCATCATAATCAATGATTACAGATAAATACATATTTCTCCATTTTCTGCTTTATTCATCTTACTATAAGTTAATTCTACATGAGGACTAACTCAAAAATCCAGTTAAATATAAAGGGATCTAGTGTGACAAAAAAACTATTTCTGTATTCTGTTTTTGATTGTTTTTACTTCAGCTATGTGGGACTCTCCCTCATTTCTCCAAGGAAAATTTAATGTCAACGCTCATATTTAAAAAAAAAAAGCTTTTTAAAATATGAATGGATATAAATGAGTACTAAAGTCACCAGCAAAATCCTATTTCAATATTGATTTACAAATGTAACTCATTTTTCTATACTTTTAATTTCATTTGTTCTGGGCATCAGTTTATTCATTTATAGGCCAAATATTATAAACTAATTCTATAAATAAGGAAGATGAGGCTAAGAGTACCAACAATATTTGAAATTTGAAATCAGAATACAGAACCTGATTGCAAACTAGAGTATATTCACCAAGTTAGATGGTTCAGATCAGCACCACTGGTAGGTAAGATAAATGGATTTCTCCTGGTGTAAGTAATCATTTAGAAAGAACATGAAAAAAAGTATGGGCCTTGATTATAAACAAAGATTTGTTCAAGCTTTATCAATTAACCTTGATCAGTATAATAATACAGTGAGTTTAATGCTATCTGAATGTAAAAATTTATCTGGCCAAACAGTCAAATAAACATACAGCCACACAAAATGTTTTATAGAATACATATATTTTTTTTAAATCACAGATAATTCATGAGGAGTGTGTTCAATTTTTTGTTACATCAGCATTGACTGATGTAATGAGGAAGAGGAAGAAGTAAAAAGCTCACTGTTGCCCAGGAAAGATTATTTCATAATGAGCAAACCATTCCATTATTTATTTTTAAAGTTTTGCACCTTTTTTATTAAAAAAGTTATTAAATGCTGAGAATTGGACTAGTGATTCTGCTGTATTCATTTTTACCCTTCTAGTCTATAAAAAATATTTTTAACTTAATCACAGAAGTGAAGAGTAGAACAGCTATGGGCAATAAAAAATATAAAAGCACACATTGATTTAGTATATAGAGCAAAAGGAAGTAACCACATAGAAAGTGTATAAACATTAGATAAAACTTTTTTGAGTGTGTACTAAAAAAAAAAAAAACAGTTAATATTTGTCTTTGCATCTGCCTTTTATCTCTTGCATTGCCTTCATGATCTAAGATGTGTACTGATGCTTAAGGATTTAAATGAACTTTGTCAAAGTTATCTAACATTGTTATTCTTACATGAGCTGGTAGGGATACCATTATATACTTATTGTATAAATAAAGAGTTCTTACTAGATGTTAAGGACTTATAATATAATTGGAGAAGAGGTGAGATATTTAAAGATAATTTTTTTTATCAACCTATCTTATGTGTCATACTGAAACTTACTGAAGTGCCAATTTCCAGCAAATACATTGGCATTTAAATTTCTCAATGAACTTGCCCCAGGATTCCCAATAGTGTGTAAACCCATAGGTAGCACCTCTCTACATGGCTATTGTGGTCTAAAGATATTTTTCTCAGCAACCTAGACTGGCTAAATTAATAAATAAAAGTGGATTTCCTCAGTACTTTTTTTGGGGGGGATTTTAAAAGGTTCATTTGAAAACTAAAAAATTAGATTGTAACACTTGCCATACTCAATACTGAATATTTTATCTGTATTTCGTCATTTAATCTTTATGACAACATACAAAGTATATATCATCTTCCTCATTTTCATTTGTGAGTAAATTGATCCTTAGGAAGTTTCTAATAAGTAGAGTCTGAATTTAAATTATGCATGTCCAGAGCCATTTCTAAACCAACACTACTAACAGCAATTAACTGTAAATGGGACATATATTTTCATAATCCTGTTTCTCAAGTCAATCTGTTATTCTTCTGGTTATTTAAATGCAATTTTATTTAAAAAGACTGAAGAGCAGCTATCAAGGGTGGAAGAGATTGATACTTTTCTTTTAAAGATTTATTTATTTGTGCATAAAGAACTGGGGTACAGGCCAGAGGCTCAGGGGCAGTGAGCGGCTTCACCAGAGACAGAGTGGGGAGCAGAACAGACAGATCGATGAAGTACATTGCTGAGGGGAGCAGCGGGCGGGTCAGGAGAGGTCTGCCACGCCATGTGGTCACCTCCGGGGCAGGCGGGAATCAAACTCATACGGAAGTGGCTTTAGATTCTCAGTGCTGTGCTTTAACCCGCTGCACCACCAGGGAGAGCCAATTGATACTTTTTTTAATAGCAAAAAAGGGACTTGAAAAAGTTTGGAGCTGATACTACTGATTTGGGGGTATTTGGCTCATAGCTGAATCCTATTAGCACTACTCTCATTAAAAAAAAAAGGGGCCCTCCCTGGTGGCGCAGCTGGTTAAAGCATAGCATTAAGAAGCTAAAGCCACTTCCACATGAGTTCAATCCTTGCCTGCCCAGGAGGAGATCCACATGGTGTGGCAGATCTCTCCTGACCCGCCCGCTGCTCCCCTCAGCAGTGTACTTCGTCGATCTGCCTGTTCTGCTTCCCACTCTGTCTCTGGTGAATCCTCTCACCCTCCGCGTCTCTGGCCTGTACCCCGTTCTGTATAAATAAATAAATCTTTAAAAACAAACAAACAAAAAAAAACCCCAAAAAACTATTTCTGCAGAGTGAAAATTTAGCTGGGCTTTCTTCCTCCAGACAGATGCAACAAAACGGATGCCAAGCAAAGCCAAAAGCCCCTGAAGAAAACACTAGTTATTAGTAAACATAATAGGAGCATCAGATGCCCCACTGAGAGGGGGCAGGAAGACCTTGAAGTGACCTTTATTTAGCGTGACAATGGGGCAGGACAGCCCACAAGAAAGGGCAGCCCTTGAACTGTAGCTTCCTTTACAGCTATTGATTTGGGCACATGCCAACGTTAGGGCTCCCAAGACCTGGAACTCTTAGGAGGTGCATGTGCAGTCACCCAAGTGAGAGGGTGTAGCAGAGGTGTGGGCATAGAGCAAATGCCAGTGGCTTGAGTGTGAGTACCATAACATATTGGCTGTACCTGAATGTGGCCAGAGAAACTGGGTTTCCTTATAGAAACAGCTAATAGTGAAGCTGAGGCCCAGATACTGGAAACATCTGCCAGCTCCCACCATAGGCTTTCAAAGTTGTCCCAGAGAGCTCTTACACTGTTTACAATTTAATTCTTTGTTTTCTGCCTTGTTCTGTTCTTGGGTTCTCCAACATTGTTTTCAAGCTTATTCATTCTCTCCTCTAGCTGCATATTAGGTAGTAAGATGGCATGACTTAAGATTTCTTTTCTGAATATTACTGTATATATCTTGTAGCCTTAAACTCATCCTTTCAGCTGATGTTCTTTCCCTCCCCAACATTGATTTAGGTACTTGGTAGGATTATGTGAACCTGGTGCTACTTCATTTCAGCTGCATTGGAGGTTTTTCATTTTCTGTGTCAGAATTTTTCTACCATACCTGCAAGGGACACCTGCAAAAACACTCAGTCATTCTGATTAATTAGGTCAACACTGGAAAAGTGAGAGAGTTACCACTTCCTAAGTCTAGACAAAAGCGATGTGAATTAGATAAATGCCATTTTTTAAAATCAACAGGCAAAGACATTTGAGGTTCTGAGTTTTTCCTGTGAAGGAACCATTCTGTTTGAGCATGTCCCAAAATAAAATACATGTAAGCAAGCCCTGTCTAAGTCTCTGCAAACAAGGAAAGCCAAGGCTAGCAGAATTAGTAACATAAGCTTTCTAATAATATTTTTCTATAAGATGTCAAAATGGGATTTTGGAACTGGTACTTGTTGCTTATGTAGTGATCAGCACCCAGCACTGGTAGTAGGTGGTAGGTGGTAGGTGGTAACCCCTAAGCATGCAGTGGCATCAGTATAATTAAGATTTTTATTAATGATGAATTGAGACAAGCTTTTACTGGAGATGGCTGGTTTTAGAAACTTTGAAAAAGATGATGACAGTTTTGTCATTTATCAATTTAAACCTATGAAATTCATAAAGCGTCTAGGCAGTGTTTCAAGAAATCTATATCATCTATAGTCAATGCCTACTCACTGCCTTTTTCCAGGGTTGTGTCAACTCTTTTGTTATTTAAACACGATAGTTTGAAGACTAAGTTTCATGGCATTCTGCAGAAAATCATGCTGGTTTATTGTTTCTTCTCTTATTGATACTAGGCTAATTGAACATGTTGAGTGGTGGAGAGTGAGAGAGGAAATCCAGAATGATTCAGCGACTTGTCATATAGGTAATATAAAAGTTTAGAAGTCTTGTAAAATAACTGCACTTGGCCCTCCCTGATGGCACAGCAGTTTAAAGAACAACACTAAGAAGCTAAAGCCATTTCAGCATGAGTTCTATCCGTGCCCTGGAGGTGACCCACATGATGCAGCAGACCTCTTCTGACCCACCTGCATCTCCCCTCAGCAGTATACTTTGTCAGTTGGCCTATTCTGCTCCCCGCTCTGTCTCTGGTGAATCCTTTCCACCCTTGCACCTCTGGCTTGTTCCCCAGTTCTGTATACATAAATAAATAAATCTTTAAAAAAAATGACTGCACTTGGTAAGTCTGTTTACATTTTGAGATGAGATAGAATACATTAGGGAATATTTATCTCCCATTTATTAGTGACTTAAAAATTGGCTAAGTTCAAATGGGGATCAGAGCAAGGGAGGACTTTGAACCAGCCACTAGCACCTGCTTGTATGGTAGTTGTCCTTCAGAATGCAGTATATACACTGAAATAATGTACAGTATGCACCATTCCTATTTGGCATTGTGTCCTTATAGCTAGATCTACATTTTTCTTTAATTGTGCTCTTTGAGTTATTCCAAGCAGGTTGATAGATACAAAAGATCATTAAATAAATCATGTACAAGTAACATAAAAATACAATGGAAGCATCTCTCCCATCACATTCTTCTACCTCCTTCTCTGAAGCAGCAAGCATCTTCCTTTTTTTTTCATTCCAAAGGTTGCCTTACATTCAAAACTGTTTACTAAGCAATAAACTAATATTGCTTTGAATGTTTCTATAATTTAATTAAATGCTTTCCATGCTGTTCTTTCCTTTTTGCTATGTGCCTTTTCTTTGCTCAAAATAACCTGATTTATTTAGGTTGGCACTAGTAACTATTTTATTAATTTCTTAACCACTATGTAACATTTAATTACATGGACATGCCACATTTTATCTATGCATTCCCTTGTTCTTGTACCTTTTTTTTTTTTTTTTGTTCCAGGAAAGTAAAGAGCTTTGTGGCTTATGCCCTTAAAGAGTATTATATTATTACTTTTGTGAAAGCTGCTTCATCAAAATACTGTGGCAGAGGCCAAACCACTCTCAGTCTTTGGTGTGAAAGAATTCTGTTGGTGTCTGAGCGTAAGTAGGGAGGAAGAGAACACAGCCTGACAGAACCGTTACAGGTCTGAGTGCACTGGGTTGTAGAATTTAAGGTGGTTGTATGTTTTAGGAGAATCCTCGACCTCCTATCAGGGGACGTTCCCTTCATCATTTCCACATTTTTATGATGGAAATTTCTACTTCGCTGTTCCATTACGCAAATGAAATTCAATGTGAGTGAGTAAGAAAAACTAGAACATTTCTGGCAGTAGCACGTTCTCAAATAACTTTCTTCTTCGATATGTCTTACCATGAGGAATCTAAATATTAGAATAGTTTGCTGATCTTCTCAGAACAATGGAGTTTTTCAGTGCTAATGTGGAGATGTTCAAGTCTTTTGAAACTTTTATGATGTCATGACATCTGTCCACGCCATCTTCACGTGGCAACTGGGTGCCACGGATTGCATTGCCCATCCTGGCCCTTTGGCAGGCAAAGTTTGTGCAACTCGCTTGCTTCCATACCCTGTCTTCATCTTTCACTTCTTAATATTCTAAAGAATATTTACAAAGAGGCTTTTTTCTTTAAATATAGGCATCTGCCTCAAAACCTAGAAATAGGATTTACTAACTCAACTATTATACCTTCTACCTACCAGGGATCAGCAGGTTTCTTAGAATAAAAGAATTCATTGGCATCACTTGATTGCGTTTTGTTTACATTGTTTTATGTGAGGATTCTGCTTGGGACTTTAATATAGAGAGTTGGCAGCTAAAAAGTTGAGATTTAGACAAAATTATAAAAGAGTGTAAAATGGCACATTATATGGGAAAATGTAGTTTAACCTTTCAGCAGCCTTTTCCCTAAAATCTGAGGAAAACCAGTTGGTTAACCACAGTGCAACTAGCACTAGCTATCAAATGGGAATAAGATATATAATGTCATATATATTCAAGTTCCTGCATGCTCAATTCAAATGATTTAAAATGGTATTATTACTGAAATATCTTTCTGATGAGTAAGTATTCAGAGCTGAATAACAATATTTGGTAATTATAGCAAAAAGCTGAAACTGAGTACAGATGTAGTTTTATAAGAATGAAATGTTAGCAAAGATTCCATTAGTTGAAATATTTTTTGCTCATTAAATACCCATTAGTTTGGTATTTCCCATAATTTCCTCTTTTCTCTCCAGATTGTGCTCCCCAGAGAGCCAGCAAAGTAAAGTAATGGAGATATGCTCTAGAGTCTAGCTTTTTGTAAGGCTAAGAAATAATATGATTCTGATTTTAATCACTCCAAAATGAGATTAAAAAAAAAAAAAAACTCAGTTTTCCCAGGTGTGACCTATAAATCATATAGCTGTATAATACTTGGTGTTACATGACTGATGTGTTCTGGGGTCCAATGTTTGGGGAATTCTGATTTAAACAAAGTTAAAAATATGTTCTCAGAAAAGTTTTAATACAGTGAATTTCCAAGACAGAGTTATCATAGGTAGCTGTCGGAGACCAGCTCCAACTTTTGAGGTGTCTGGAGGCAACACAGGCAGGACCCTAAGATGGGAAGGTGTCGGAGTGCAGAGATTCCAAGAGGGGGAGAGGAGTGGGAGTGAGGAAGACACGGGAGTTGGAGTTGGGTGCAAATCTTCCTGCTCTGCCTCCAGCAGAGGTTTATTTTATACATTTCCAGCAGGCAGGGGGATGGCATTAGCATACGAAAGGGGTTAAGATCACAATCACCTTTTTTCTAAGAATGGTCTGGGGTCGCAGGAAGAGGAAATTTCTTGCTAATCAAGTTTGGAAAAGTTCTTTGAAGAAACTCGCTAAAAGGTTTTAAGTAAGTTTCCTTGAGGTCCAGACAGTAGAAAGTATAATTTGCTCTAAATAGGAGACATGGGTGAATTTCCTTATCTAAAGACTAGGTAGTAGAATCCTGAAAGACTAGCCTGAAAGACTAGCCAGAAAGACTTTTGTGGATTGCTTTGAAGTGTAGCAGGTAAAAAACTTGACTAGCTCTAAAACAGGCAACCTGGATGAATTTCCATATCTAAAGCCAGACAGTAGGAAGTTTGAGTAATTCTGTAGAAGCTGAATAGAAGGCTAGGTGAGATAGTAGAATGATAAGATTTGGGTTTTCCTCCATCCAGCAGTGAGAGACTTTGTAGAAACAGCCCTTTTGCTTTTATTGATCAGCCAATTGTTAAGTCACTTTTGACTTCAGAGGAATTTCTCACCCTGGTGCAGTGCTTGCTTGTCAGAGCAGGCAGGCCTTATGCAGCTGAGGCAATTCAATTGTAGGCTGAAAGTTGCTCAGAATATTTTGATATTACGATTATACAAAAAAGGGAGGTCATAACACAAGTTAGCATGGAAAGTCTGATCTTTCAGAGCTTTTCCCGAGCTACCCGGAATCTGTCAGACGATAGCCGTCGCATAGCTTGTGTCAGGAAGCATTTTCCTTTTTAAAAGAATTGATATTTGGAAGAGCCACCTCTGGAATGGTGCAGTGCTCAAGATGATTTTTAGAAGGTGGACAGAGCATACCACCTACTAACCCATTTTTGTAGACAAAATCAAAATAAAGATGCATTTATTCACTTGGGGCTATGAATAAATATTAAGTACTCTTGACACTAGTATATTTCCTCCCTCCTCCCTAAGTACTTAAACTCCCACTACACCATGGTTGAATCAATGCATTACATAATGGGGTTGAATTGGCTGCTACATTAAATGTAGAAAACTGATCTGGCAATTATTAACCCCCCCCCCTTTTTTGTTTGTCTCACCATAGTTTAGTTGTTAAACAGAGGACACCCACCAGGAAAGTGACTGATCCTATCACACATACACCACTGTCAGATTATATATGCAGAGCCAGCCATTGCCTTTTTTTTTTTTTCAAAGATTGATTATGCATACAGAACTGGGGTACAGGCCAGAGGTGTAGGGGTGATGAGAGGATTCACCAGAGACAGAGTGGGGAGCAGAACAGGCTGACCAACAAAGTACACTGCTGAGGAGAGCAGCGAGCAGGTCAGGAGAGGTCTGCCATGCCATGTGGTCACCTCCGGGGCAGGGATTGAAACTCATGCGAAAGTGGCTTTAGCTTCTTCTTAGGGCTGTGCTTTACCCACTGCGCCACCTGGAAGGGCCTGCCATTGCCTCTTAACAGTGATTTGCTGTCTGACTTTTAGAATCTACTTTTTACACACCCGTTTGTCCTTGGAAACAACAACAAATAAGTGAAAAAGCAGCAGTCCCACCAGTCTCTTGGGATGACTGGGTCCTTCATAAGCCAGGTAGGTAGTATCAGAGCATGAAAATCAGAAACAAGTGTTGGTGAGGAACTTTTCTTTGGCATTCTCTTCAAGTCATAGGTTATCTACTTGTGTTTTTTAGATTTATTTATTTATGCATACAGAAGTAGGGTACAGCCAGAGGAGGAGGGGTGGCAAGAGGATTCACCAGAAACAGAGTGGGGAACAGAACAGGTAGATCCACAAAGTACATTGCTGAGGGGAGCAGCGGGCCAGACGAGAGGTCTGCTGTGCCATGTGGATCACCTGTGGAGCGGGGATAGGACTCGCATTGGAGCCGGACAGCTCGGCTTAGCTTTGCAGTGCAGCACTCCAACCAAGTGTGCCACCAGGGAGGACCCAGTTTATCTACTTTTTAATGGCATGAGAAACTTTAAATCCTGGAGCTAAGAGTAATATTCATTGCATCAGATTCATTGCATCCTAGAACAGTGGGTTCCAAATGTCAACTCGAATATGTCATTTTTTGTCCAGTATTATTTTGTTCTAAATTTTTATTCATAGATGATTTCAACATTTGAAACCCAACCAAACTTTTAATGCCAGAGAAGTCTTTAGTTTTTATAAATGATTCATGGGTGTTGTAAAGGTTTGTTCTCTATTGATTGCTATATTTCGTGTATGACCATTTGACCAAAAAGTCAGCTGGTTGATAGATATTTTTCATCTTTATTGTCTCCTTTATCTTTTCCCTATCATTATATTTGAACAGCAAGTCAGCTTTATTTGTTTTACTTTTTCGTCATGTAACTTTGGTTTATAAATTTGTATATGATAGGAATATATAGGTTCACACCTCTTCAGAGAGATGTCACCATGCCACGTCACCAACAAAGCACCAATAACCAATGCCACAGTCCCCTCTTTACTTCCTCCTCACAGCCCCCATTTATGTTAGTAAACACAATTTTTCTTTGATTCTTCCAGTTTTCTTTTTTTTTCTTTTAAGATTTATTTATTTATTCATACAGAACTGGGGTACAGGCCAGAAATGTGGAGGGTGAGAGGATTCACCAGGGATAGAATGGGGAGCAGAACAGGCAGATCGACGAAGTACACTGCTGAGGGGAGCAGCGGGTGGGTCAGGAGAGGTCTGCCGCGCCATGTGGATCTCCTTCAGGGCAGGCGGGATCGAACTCATGCGGAAGTGGCTTAAGCTTCTTAGTGCTGTGCTTTAACCCGCTGCGCCACCAGGGAGGGCCCCAGTTTTCTTTTTTCCTCCACTTTTAAACACTTCGCTAGATGTCGAATTTATTCTATTATATGTTATAATTTTTAAAGCTGCTTTCTGGAAAGGACTTGATCTAGAAGACATAATCTTATAGGTTACTTCCATTTCAATTGGAGAATAAATTTTATCAAGTATAAATATTTTTAATAGCTGAGTAATGATGTTTTAATAATATTACATTATTCCCCTTGTGTCAATGAAATTATACTGCACAGCATCCAGAATTTATGTTGGATTATTAACCCTCAAGGAATAGTTATAGGAGACAGGACCTTTGGGAGGTATCTCTTGAATCGGCCCCAAGGAGTGGAATTAGTATCATTATACCAGTCCATGAGAGAGTGTATCTGTCTGCTCTTTATTGTGTGAGGATATGCGGATAATTACCTCTTTTAGGAACCCAAAAGATGACTTTCACCAGGACCCCACTATGCTCTCACCCTGATCTTAGATTGTCAGCTTCCAGAACCATGAGAACTAAATTTCTGCTGTTATGAACCACTTTGTCTAAAGTAATTGCTTATAATTTCAAGTAAACTAATACTGTTTCATCCATCTACTTTATTTATATGTGTGATCATCTCTTTGTCTTTTGGATATACACACCAAGTATATTTAGCTTTGAGAGAGGTTGAATTAGATATGTAGGTAACACCGACTTATGTTTGAGTCCCAGTGCCTATTGGCACTGTGATAGTTGATGGTATATCTAAACTTTATAGTCCATAGTATGTTTACTTCAATACAAAGCTCTTATGTCTGACAACTTTGCTGTCATTGTCCTGGTTTTGATTATGCCTCATGTTATGAATTGTCTTCTGTGGTGTCCTTGAATAAGTGGTAAGCAGACAAAGTTTTTTATTTTTCAACTTGAAGACATCAATTCTTGCTCATAAATCATCCCTATTGAGTTTAATTTAGCTTTGCAACGACTCCATTGTCTTTGAAGCAATGAACTTCAAAAATTGATTCCAGATCATGTGAGTTGTCTGAAAGGAATGTTAAGAAGTAGGCAGCATTGATTAAATGTTTCATAAAAAAAGAATCTAATGAATAAAACTGAAAACATTGTGTGTTAAACTCATTCATTCAAGGACAGCTTGAAAAGTTGCCCACTGCAATAGAACATGTTGTTTTCCAGAAAATACAGTATGGCGCTCTCATGTAAAGTTTTTAAAACAGAGCTGTAAAAATAATCAATATGAGCTTCAAAGAAGAATCTGGCAATGTGATAACTCAACCCTTTTGCAAATACATGGTTAGGGTTTTCTTTAATCAACTGTAAATCTTTATATCGCCTATATGCTTCACTTTCTTTTTATTTGATGATTTACATTTTACATATTTTTCAAAGTTTGTTATTCCATAAGATAAATAAGACAACCTCTGAGAGAAAAATTGAAATAAAGCCAGGAAGGAAAAAAAAATCATTCACAATTCTAATCTTAAATGTTCTTCCTAAAAGAGTATTAAAACCATGAAATTCAATTAACTTTTTGGGTGGTTTATATATTATCTTTTAGATTACTTTGAGATAGTTATTGATTTATGTGCAGTGGTAAAAGACCATATGGAGATACAGTGTTTTATTTTTTTGGTTGAGTTTCAATATTCTATAGTATATACTAATTATTATATGTACATATTTACATGTAGATGGATTTATATATATTTACAGCATATATTACCTAAACAAAATTATTTTGTCCACTGGATATTAGTATATCTCTTCTATAAATACAAAAAAGAATTTAACAGAACTTATTTTCATTAACACTGAAGGAGTTTAGACATAGAAAAAAATATATACCTTTTTGTAACATTTGAGTCATTTATTATTTTAATCAATGCTTAAAACATATAGTTGATTGTATTTAGTGAAATATTTGTAGTGGTCTACATTTTTGGTGAAATGTGTACCCAGTCATTGTGTTACCCAATGATTTTAAAATCAACTTACAAATGTAATTTGCCTTTCTTTATGATGCTGTTTTATGTTTTTTATTAATGAACATTTAACAATTTTCAGGGCTCACACAGAATATTTACTAGTTAATAAAACAGAGCATTATATTTTGTGAAAGTTGCAGCCTTCAAAACTTGCATAAATAAAATTTTGCAAAATTTGGGATGCTTCCTAGGAGGAATAATTGGTATTTGTGTTTTTTTTTTTAAGTGACATTGCCATGTGTCATAAAGCATAAGCACAGCTGGAAATTAAAATTCATGATTTTTTATTTTCATAAATTTGTATTTAAAATTGTATATAAAACAAAGTCATATTAATATCTTCATATCATACTATATCACATTTTAAAAATCATGTAAGTATAAAGTGAAAATGTAGAAATTTTTATTTAAAATTTTATTGTTTACTTGTCCTCTTTTATTAATCTTTAAAAACTATTAAAATAGCTTCTAGTTTTAGCTTACCTCCAATTAGAATACTTGATTAGAACCAAATATACTTTGTGTATTAACCAGGATTTCTTTGATTGCCATGTCAAAAACCCATTTGAAACTTCTGAGTGAAAAGAAAAATCAGTAGAAAGTATATGGCTATTTCACACATAAGTAAAGGAGGTTTTGGGGCAGGTGGATAACAAGGAAAATTAGAAACAGGGACTTGAACCACTTCCAAGACCAGACTTTTGAGTGTTAGCTCATAAAATACTCAGTGTGAACTTTATAGTCTTTTGTAATTTTGCATTGCTTGTTTAGAAGAATGGAAAGGCATCAGTCATTCAGAGTTAAGCCTTCTAGTTTATATTTCTAATAATTACACTATCATTTTCATTACTAATAAACCAGAAATAAACTGAAGAACTAGTTATAACTGGACTGGCTTGCATCACCTGCCCACATTTGTGTTGATTAGCTTTATTAGGAGAGGGGATTCCTTGTAACATAAATACACCATCTCTCTATATAGAAAGAGAAAAACATCTTTTACATCTTTTACTGTGTGCCAGTTCCCTGCCCTTATTCCCATAGTCCCCAGCAATGCCTCTATGCCCTATATGCCATCTCTATGCACCCTTGTACTCAGTATAGCCCTGGGCTTTAAAGCCCCTGAGTTAATGATAGCAGAGACTTGCACGCCAGTCACTCTCCCTCCCTTGGGTTGTGGTGTCCTGGTACAGCTGCAAACAGTTTAATTCCACTTCTCCACCCCTCTCCATTGCATTGGCCAGTCTTTCGGTGTCCTCGGTAGTAAATGGACTGTTACTATGTGAAGGAAGCTAGCAGACATCTTCCGTCTGCAGCCACCCTGCAGGACATCCTGACATATCATTTTAGTATCATTTCCATGGCAAAAACTGTAGAACTTCAATTGTAAAAGATTTCCCAGGCCATTAGAAATTGTCTTTTTGGCCTATGTTAGCATTCATTTTGTATACCTTTGTGTAAATAATACTTCAAGGACAGCTTTATATTAGAAAAGTAGAACAGAATTATGCATTGACACAGGAATTCACATAGGAAAGAAAAGTCAGATAAATTTTTTTTTGGTGGATACTGTTATACTGGTTTTATGATGCAAAGATCTGCCTTGTCTGCTCTCCTGCTGCTGTGGGGGAAAGATAGACTACTTATCTTTTTGGAGATTCTTTTTGCCATTCTTTGAAAGACTAGTTTCAAACACAAGCATGGAAATTATTATATTTGAACTAAAGAAAAAGTAGGCCTAACAATCTTTAGAAATGCAGTATTGAAGAGTAAGGACAATGGAGAATTGAAAACACTTGGACTGCAAAGTGTGTGCTGTAGTGATTTGCACTTAAAAACACCGATAAGCCCTCAATGTCAGCCTAAGGCCAATCATCAGAGCTTTTTTGATTTTTCAGTAACACTGGGCACATTTTTTCAACATGTCCTTCTTGAGATGCATTTTCAGCTTCAGGACACACTCTCTTACTTCCCCTCCTGCCGCACTGAGTGTTAGCCATTCCTTCTTTATCTTCAGAGGAGGTGATTTTAATATTTCTTCTGCCTGCTCTGCTCCCCACTCTGTCTCTGGTGAAGCCTCTCACCGCTGTGCACCTCTGACCTGTACCCTCATTCTATATGCATAAATAATTAAATGTTTAGATTTTAGTATTTCTGACATTTAAAGACTGCATATCTAGAGTTCTGTTTAGACCAGGACCTTCTTCCTATTTAGTCCTCTTTGTATTACTCCTTATCTTAACTGGCTCTGTGGCTCCAACACACAGCCACTCCCCTGAAACTGGATTCACTTGTGCAGCTATTTAAAAGACTTGTTAAATATGAATACCATCAACGTGAACTACAAATAATTTATTTGTAATACTTCAACATCGGTAGTATAGCGTAAACCCTAATTTATATCTAAGAAGCTGTCCCTTTCTCTAGTAGGGGATGCCAACTCTGTGGCACCTGAGTGTGGCATCTGAGTGTTTAGCTAGTGCTTAGTGAACAGCACATACTTAAGGCTACTGCATTGCAGCTATTTCTACCCCAGATCCTTGTCAAAGACCTTGTTATTGGCTTGAGAGATCAAATTGATTTTGATTAGTGAAATTCATGTTATTCAAGTTTCTCCAGAAATACTATAGACACACTTTGGATGAGAGGTATAAGAATCTTGTAAACTCAATGACTGTTTTTCAAGTAATTTTGGGCTTAGCTATACATTCAGTTTCTTGGACTCCTGCTTCTGATTAGGTTATTTATCAGTTTGTGTCTAGAGGATTGTCACGTGATTATACCTGAACCATTGATGTAAGGTGCTGCTGGAATGACCAAAAGGACCGAGCTAGATTTAGTGTATGGTGGTTTTGTCCTTATTGTTAATAAATGTCTGTAGGTATAGTTCATTTATTTGTGTAACCTGGTAATGGGCTGTGAAGAATTTACCTGAAGCTATCACTGACCTCTGTTGATACTTACCAAAAGGAAGCTAACAGTTATATATGACTAAACAGAACTTAGGTGAGTTTTGTTCAAAGACTTAGGTCAATTTTACAACTTACTCTTTGACAATGTAATCATTGATGTCTCTTTCAAATAAGAATATTTTAGTGTTCATGTTAAGAGCACAATAAGTCTAAGTTCAGATATGAGCTTTGTCATTTCCTTGCTACTTATATTTACGTAAGCTATTTGCCTTCTGTTTGTCTCACCTTTTCCCTCTCTGACAACATAAGGACTACAGTAATACCTACTGTGTCAAGATGGAGATTATTTAAATAATGGTTGAAACCACTTCAAAATATATTCTGTATCTTCTATGATATTGCATATATTGGAAAGATGGAATGAAAGCCAGTTTGTTCTCATAAATTGACTGTGAAATTTTTGTAAACATAAACAGTACATGTGGGCTTCCTTTCTTAAAGCTTTGAGAAAATGCAGTAGAAATTTATTACTTGACCTTAACTGATGGTATGGTAGTAGTGTGTGTGTGTGTGTATTTGAATCATGGAAAGTGTTTAAGATCATATAGTCACAAGTTAGAAAAATACAAAAATCTGCAATGGCTTCTGTAAGCATACCTCTATTTCTGACAATCAAAATTATTTTTATTTCTTCTTATAAGCAGAGAGAAAGTAAATAAACACAAAAGCACATTTCTAGTAGGCTATTCTTTATCAACTAAAACAAATATATTGAACTTGAAAATCATCTGGATCTAAAATGAAATGTCAACTTCATGTCAAAGCGACTGTGCAGTTTACATATATATTTGTTAGTACTTCAGTTCATATTCAAAAGAACACTCCATCTTACATTCAGTTGCTAAACTGAATGCATTTCAGATTTAAAGAACAGTGTAAGTTTCACGCAACAGCTGGGATGACTCAGATCAGAATGATAAATATCTTATTTTTTTTTTGGAAAAAAATGCTTTTTTACTTCTGGAAAATTATAGTAAGGTTTTGATTAGGACTATTTATATTAGTAAGAGCTATCTATATCTCTAGACACAGAACTTTCAAAATATTTTAATTTTCAGAAGTTAATCTAAAGCATGAATCTGATGTATGATGACTATAGTTAAACCCTATCAAAAAATAGAAATCTGGCAGCCATATGTACTAAATTTTCTTTTATGAGATAATGGCTATATGCTCCGTGTGTGTGTGTGTGTGTGTGTGTTTGTATACTGAAAATTTTAAGATAATAAATTATATTACATTGTCAAAGAGTAAGGTACTGTTTTGTATATTTCAAATATATTTTTAAATAATTTAAAACTTTATGTGTATTTAAAGTGATTTACGAAGTAATTAGGTATGCTTACGTGAATATGTATATTTTTTATAACTTTCAAGACTTAAGTTTCCGCCGGCTATAATTTCCCTCAGTTTGAAGTACTCAATATTTATTGTAGACAATTTTTTCCAGTGAATACTGGTTTTCAGTTTTCATTTATCTTAAACTCTATTTTCCCTTCATTCTTGAGGAATATTTTTTCTGAATATAAAATTTTCATTTGGCAAGTTTTTATTTCCTGCCTTCAAAAATGTTTCATTATCTCTGGACATATGTTGTTTCTGATGCAGTCACTAGTTATTTGAGCCCTTTTTCTCTTTTATGTAATTTCCTCATGTATAACTGCCTTCAAGATTGTTTCCCAATTTTTGTTTTTTAGTGTTACAATGACCCTACTAAGTTTTTCTTCACACTCACCACGGTTGGGTCATCTTTCATCCATTATTTCTTCAATTTTCTTTTCCTGCTTCATTATCTCATTCCATCAGACTCTACTTTTATATATAATAGATTGTGTAACACTATTCCACATGCCTCTGAGACTTTGTTCAGTGTTTAACATTTTTTTAAAAGAATTGTTTATGTATACAGGACTGGGGTACAGGCCAGAGGGGCAGGGGCGGTGAGAATTCACCAGAGACAGAGCGGGGAGCAGAACAGAGATAGATGAAGTACACTGCTGAGGGGAGCAGTGGGTGGTCAGGAGAGGTCTCCATGCCATGTGAGTCAGCTCCCTGGCCAGGGATCAAATGTTGAAGCAGCTGCAGACAGCTTCATAATTCTATGCTTTAACCCATTGCATCACCAGGGAGGGCCCCAGTGTTTAACATTTTTATCCTTGTTCACATTACATGATTTCTATTGTTCTACCTTCAAGTTTTCTTTTTTTTTTTTTAAGTTTTTTTTTTTTTAAGATATTTATTTATTCGTACAGAACTGGGGTACAGGCCAGAGATGCGGAGGGTGAGAGGATTCACCAGAGACAGAGCGGGAAGCAGAACAGGCAGATCAACGAAGTACACTGCTGAGGGGAGCAGCGGGGGGGTCAGGAGAGGTCTGCCGCGCCATGTGGTCACCTCCGGGGCAGGCGGGGATCAAACTCATGCGGAAGTGGCTTTAGTTTCTCAGTGCAGTATTTTAACCCGCTGCGCCAACAGGGAGGGCCTCAAGTTTTCTTTTTAAAATTATGTACATTATGTTTATCACATCTATTTCAATGGCTTTACTTTTTTTGGTATAATTTGTTTTTGGTTCTTTATATTGACTATGTCTCTTGAGATTTCTTATCTTTTAATTAACTGGGATCATAATTTCCTTTATGTCATAGGGTTTTAATAGCTGCTTTGAAAATTCTTATCTTCTAGGCCCAATAAGGATCTTTTTGAGTTGGTCTTTTTTGTTATCTTTCTTTTGAGAATTGACTACATTTTCCTGCTTTTATTTTTGTTGAATAATTTAAATTGTATTCTGCAATATTAATATTTTATTATAGCAACTCACAGCTGTGTTAAAATTCCCCAATTTTTTTTTGTTTTTAACTTCCAATATATTTTGTTTTATTCTAACTAAAAAGTTTAGATATTTTCTCATGTATCAAGTTTATTCTTAATTGGGCCTCTTTATATATATCCTGTGCATGCATGGAGTCAGCAAGAGACATTTCTGAAATGCCCCTGAAATGTTTCTTCAGCTGACCTTATCTTTTATTCCTTTTCCTACTTAATTGAGATTTCAAAACTGCATAATTTTGATAAGCTTTGCCACTCTATCCAGTACCAATATCAGCCCATCCTCAGGCTAAAAGAAATGTGTTAGTTATCTCTTTTCCATTTTCAACTTTTAATGATCTACTCCTTGCAGAATCTGATTTTGTTCATTCCTGGATGCCTCAGGTGACTATATTTGTATTTGGTCTATCATTTATTTGCTCCATTTTTGTGTCTGAAGGTCATATCTGTTATTAGCCATAACAGATGAAGGATACAGATAGTAGTTTTTTTGCAACTATTTTGGAAAAGTTTTTGGTATCTTATGGATTAATTTTGCTTCCAACATAATTACATACATATTTGTATGAATACATACATAGCAATGTTGTTTGTAATAGGTAGAAGCTGGAATCTACTCATATTTCTGTAACATTAGGACAGTAAGTTGTTCTATATTCAAATGATGGAACAATTCATAATTAAAATAAATTCAAGAGTATAAATGAATTTTTAACAGTATGCCAAGCAAAGGAAACAAAATTAAAGAGAATATCAAAAGTAAATTTGTTTACACTAAATTAAAAGAAATAGGCAAAGCTTAGTGCTTAGAATTGAAAGACAGGGTAATTTATCTTTTTGAGATATAGTGACTAGGAGAAGGTATTAGGCTTTCTCTGAAAGTTCCAGAGATATTCTCTTTCCTGGACCCAACACTTATAGTTAACCAACTTGTGCTACCTTTATAAAAAATACTATGACTATAAATTAGTGATTTGTGTACTTCTTTGTATATTTGCTTGGCTATAAGCATCAAAGAAAGTTGGCTTACTTAGTCTACCTAATGCAGTAAGTATTACTGTAGCTTTTGTCAATAGTTTTGTGTTATAGACTGTTTGGTCACTTTCTACTCCATATCTTCAAGAAACTGTTGTAAGTACACTGAAGGTTTCAAAACTTGGGAAAGCTTATTTACAGTAAATGATTAAAGAAGAAATCTAATAAAGCTTGGTTTTAGCCTTACTCCTTAAACCTAAGTAAATTCAGGTGGGAAGAAAAGAATGAAATCAAAATAGAAGACAAAATAATAATAAAATATCAATTCATATTTTTATAAACTCGAGTTGGCAAAGGTTTGTCCAGTTAGGATTTCAAATCTATAAAAAATAAAAGCATAACAATGTTGAGTGTATTAAAATTTTCAATTCCATAAATGGAAAATCCATAGGATTTACTAATATATGAGGTAAATTCAGAATATAAGTTCAACTGCATTTCAATAGAAAGATAGAATTCTCTGCAGTTAAAGATTAAGGTGGATCTTGAAGGAGAGAAACTCACCAAACCATAGTTTGCAGTAGGATTAATTCTCTTGAGCAAACAAGAGAATTTAGGAAATGAATATGCAGTAGAATGTTTTTCTTACATATGTGTCGACTTCCTTCTGTAAATATATTGTTCCCAATATACAATATTGCACCCAGATACAGAAAACATTTTGAGAAAAATTTTACATGTTAATACTCATGAAAAAAAGTGCTAGAAAATTCTGTGATGAGATGGTGATATTTCAAAACTGTTTATAATATGCCTATTGACATGCTTGGTGAATTTCTCTCCACATTCTGTATTAGACTTCAGCATGTGAATTATGAGGATAGAAACATTCATTTCATTACAACAAGGATGCTGATGGGTATACAGAGATCTCTCACTGTGATTTTAAGTCACATGTCCCTATTGGTTAATGAGATACCTGTGATGTGCATATTTTTCTTCCAATAAAATGTCTATTTCTTTTTACATTTTCAAATTATATTTTTTATGTTGAATTTTCAGTGTTTGCTTATATTTGTTAGATAGTAATCCTTTGTCTGACATGTGGCTTATAAATATTTTTTCCCAAGCCATAACTTAGGTTTTTTTTTTATCATCATGTGAAATTTCAAGTCTTTAATTTTAATGAGGCTCAATTTATGAGTTTTTCCTTTTAAGGACTGAACTTTTGGCTTTGGGAAACTAAGAACTCTTTGTCTCATATTACATCCTGAAATTTTTTTCTCCTATGATTTTTCTCCTATATATTCTAATAAAAATATATAGTTTCTATTTTACAGTTTGGCCTATCTCTATTTTAAATTATTTATTATGTAAGTTGTGTTATTTAGGCCAAGGTTTATTTATTTTTTGAAAAGGATATCGAATTGTTGCAGCACCATTCCTTATAACAGGTTTTCTTTGATTTCATCTTCAGAATGAGTAAATCAGAGTATGGGGTCCATAGTTTACTCTTGTGGGAGTGACTGAGACTGATGCACAATATTCACATCACTGTCTTTTCTCCTTGGACTCAAAGTAGGTACAATATATGTCTAATTTGTGCTCATTTCTCTATTTTTGTTTGTTTTGAAAACCTCCTCTCAAGTGCTTGTTTACATCATGTGATTTATCTCTGTCTCCTCTTAGATTAGAAAATATTGTAGTAGTTATTTACTTTGAGTATAGTATGTAGCTTTGTCAGTTTTAAAGTATTCCAGTTCCCTGTAGACAGAAGTAGTCGCTTGAATATTATTGCTCTAATCATGAAGTTCCACAGTAGCAGAAGAAAGAAGGATTTAGTTCATAAGCCTTGATGAAGAGATAATAACATACTATATTTTACTTCTAAATTCTTTATAGGATGGTATGGCTAGAAATATGATTTAGCCATAAATGCATTGATTGATTTTTTTAAAGATTTATATATTTATGCATATAGGATTGGGGGTACAGGCCAGAGGTGCAGGGGTGGTGAGAGGATTCACCAGAGACAGAGTGGGGAGCAGAAAAGGCAGATCGACGAAGTACACTGCTGAGGGGAGCAGTGGGCGGGTCAGGAGAGGTCTGCCACACCATGTGGATCTCCTCCGGGGCGAGGATGGAACTCATGTGGAAGTGGCTTTAGCTTCTCAGTGCTGTCCTTTAACCCGCTACACCAGGGAAGGCCCTGCATTGATTGATTTTTGGTAAATGATTAGTTCATTTTGGTCCTTATTTAAAACTATCAATGTTTCATTTCATGTAGGGTAGAATGTGAAGTTCTTGCAGTTTGAGAAAAGACAGATTACAGTGAGAGGAACTCTTGAATGTGTGAATTCTTTGCTTGTGAAACTACTACATCATAACTAATTTAGTATCCTTGAGTCACATTTGTGAAATTCCCTGTTATAATTTTGATCATGGGTCTGTATTAAAAAGTTTTGTCGGGCCCTCCCTGGTGGCGCAGCCGGTTAAAGCACAGCACTGAGAATCTGAGGCCACTTCCGCATGAGTTCGATTCCCGCCTGCCGCCTGCCCCAGAGGAGACCACATGGCGTGGCAGACCTCTCCTGACCCGCCCGCTGCTTCCCTCAGCAGTGTACTTTGTCGATCTGCCTGTTCTGCTCCCCACTCTGTCTCTGGTGAAGCCTCTCACCTCCCCTGAGCCTCTGGCCTGTACCCCAGTTCTGTATGCACAAATAAATAAATAAATCTTAAAAAAAAAAAATTAAAAAAAAAAGTTTTGTCTAGTTCATTTCTACTGTCTAGATTAGCTACAATGAGATTCACTCACTAATTGTTCTTTTTAATCCTTGACTAAGACCCATGAATGTAGAGTCAAAAATAAAGATGAAGTAATGGAATCAGTTATTTGTCCCTTAAATTTGACAGAGGCCCAGATAAGTCTCTTCACATCGCTCTCTTCATCTCTGCGTGTAATCTTCCATGATTGTCACCCAAGTTCTCTGTACCTGACAGAAGGGGATTTTCTCTACATAAAGATTAGCCCACAGTGTTGTCAGTTCTTTTGCAGTCTGTTCTCTTTGTAGTGACAGTTTATATAAAACCCTTTCATCTCCTCAATTAGTAAAGTACTAACCTTCAGGAAACATGAATTTTTCTTAGAGGCAAAATGATTTCTGACAAAATCAGCTTGGGTTTTTAATAAAACCAACCAGACAAATAGAGTTTGGTCAAAGTAGTCTCAATTTCAATCACTGTTGAAATATTTTTGGTCTCTTCTGACACTTCTCTCTACATTGAAAAAAGAATTTATAGATTCTATACTGTTTTCATCAAGATATTTTTGAAAAGATGTTAAGATACTTTTCTAATTTATTGTAATATAAATTTCTGGTTCTACCTTTTACCCTTCTCAGCTGCACTATAGTCTATAGATGGAAACTTCCAGTCACGTGTTATTCAGTTTTCAAAAGGAGGTTTCCACTGTTTAATCATACTTAATAGGATATCATGTCAGATAAATAAATTGAAAATAGTCTGCATTAAAAAAACAACAACAAAGTTTAGCATCTTTTCATATGACACAAATCCTAACAAAATTAAAAGATAAAAAATAGCTTTACAAAGGAAATATAGTAAAACAAACTATAATCACACTTTTAAAAAATATATAAATTTTATCAAAAAACAGAATTCAGCAGAGGAAATGGTAGTGGGTCCTGTCTCAACAGTCAGTACTGTGAAAAGGATGCTACCGTGTGTAACTACAGGGAACAGACATCTTAGCTTATTAGTATGCTTAGGAAGGAATTAGGAGGACACAGGAAGTGAGTTACAAGGCCAATAGACCTTTCATTAGAATCCTGGATTTCTAGTTTCAAATCAGTTGCACATTTATACCACATGGCTTGTCCAAATAAACTTTAAATTTATTCAGCTTAACATTTATTCTACTGGTTGTAAAACTGTGGTGGTCACTTGCTATTTCTGGTTATCTTGCAAGAACTGCAAGGTGAGCTTGCAATGATAGGACAGAAATATCCCTACCCATTTTAAAATGGAAGAAAAGACAATCTTTAGACATTTGGCAAGTTGAGTTTCAGGTATCAGGCCCAGAAGAAAGTTTGCTGTTCTTCAGATGGATTGCATAGCCCAGATCAAAAATAGCCATGGAACTAGGACTCATAGCTAGACAACATTTAGAAGCAGTTGGAGCTCAGTTGGTTGCAGTTCTGGATATACCAACTTGAGCTACACCATGACATAGCAGAAAGCAACCAATCAGACTCTGCCAACTTGCACTTTCTGTATTTGTTCTTCAAATCCATAGATAATGCCCAAAGCTCCATCCTCAGACTAATTTGAGTCTTGCCTCTAGTCTCCTGCCAGACAACCTTACATTAAATTAATTCTTAAAAAAAAAAACAAAAACTTGGTGGCATAATTTTTAGCTTTTGTACTACTCGGTAGCAAAGCTGACATTTTACAATAGTTGTTTGGATGTTGAAAGTATAGATGGATGACTAAATCATTTGTTTTCACATGACCTCTAAGTCCACTATGGTTTGTGTAGCTAACATGTGTATTCATTGTTTGGGAAAGTAAAGAAAAAAGAACTATGGAGCTTTCATTTCTTTTAATACCGAATTTTAGATAAATCTTCCCACATTATATACAATGGCATAAGGATTTCTGAGATAGTAGACTATAACTCCTAGGAAGGTGATAAATAACTGCAGTTTACTTGCTATTAAGGAGGTTAATGTTTAATCAGTAACTATAATGCTTTAGGAAAAGGTGTTGGCAATATTACAATTTAGTAAAAGGTGAAAGATTTATATGATCTGAAGAGAAACCAGAGAATGCAATGTTAAAATTTAGGTGATTAAAGAGAGTTAGGAATTGCTTTCTAAGGTTGTGTTTGTTTCTGCCATAAAGAAACACAGGGGAATTTGCAAGAAAAAAATTTATGTGTAAGCAACTTGGATTTAGATTTGCATATACCCAGCAACCTCAGCAGTAAATTATGTGTTGCTGACTTCTAAAAGCCCTTAAAGTGGTAATAAATCCACAATAAAGTATAGAGGCCTATAGAAATAATAAGAATAGTAGTCTCTTTTTCTTTGTAATTTGTACTCATTTTTTTAACGTTTTGGTTTTTTTGTGATATTTTTTGCTTGTGTTCAGAGATTTTTATTCCCAACATATTTTGTAAGATTTCTGACTTCCTTCATTCAGCTCATACAAAGTGAAGACATAGCAAAAATAGCCAACTTGTTAGCAATTTGGAATTGAAAAATACACACACATAAACGAAGTTCATATTCAATATGCAGGGCCTAATTTATTAACTTCCTGAACTGGTTTACTATGGTCACATAAGCTGAGGTATCTTTATTTCAGAATAATGGCAAGCAATAAATACCTTTTGTAAAAGGGAAAATGAGCTTTGCAACTAATTTTAAAAAGCTTGAGCTTCAGTTCAGCTTTTATTCGTGAAGTAAATTTGAGACCTCAGCAAGTCATTCAGGTTATTTGAACCACAGTATTTCAATCCTGAAATAAAAGATACTAGTACAATTTAGTTAGGAATAATGAGCATCAAAAGCAGTTTATACGTAAAATTATACACAAGTAGCAAGTGTGTCAGAATTGATATGCCTGAGGTTAGATCCTGGTTTCGCCATGTAATCTACCTGTTGAAAATTTAGACTCTAAGCATCTATTCTCTAATTCTACTTATGATAAATTTCATAGCATTACTCTAGTAGTAAATACAAACATACATACAGGTATATTATATATAGTCATGATATAATTAATTATTTTATTCAGTACTGAAGTTTTAGAAATACTAAATCCAAAAAGAAATAGAGGTCATAAATTTTATATAATATATTCACTGTGATCTCTTTCATTTTTTAAATTACAACATATATATGCTTGTGTACATTTGGCACTGGGCCTCTAGCCTTTGAATGTGCATTCATTAATGTGAATTAAAATTAAATACATTGCTTTTCACTGCCTCCCTGTGTTGACTAGAATGCTTTTGCCTGCAAGTGAAAAAAAAAAAAGCCCAAATCAGATTGGCTGCAGGTGTGGGGGAATAAAACCCTGTCATTAGCTAGAGTTGAGGGTGGTCTCCATCTCTCCTTCTTTCCTTCTCTCTGTTCTCTTCTGTACCTCTGCTCTAGCCTCAGGTTGGCCGTGGATGACCTCATACTTCTCAGAGATACACAGCCAATTTCTCTCCTTTGGACACTGTCATAGAAGATGTGTGCAAAAAATAACTTGAGGTCTCAGCGAACTTCTCTGGCCTCTTTGTTTCCACCCCTGAGCCCCATTCTCTGTGCACCTCTCTGTCCTTTTCCCTCTCCCCTCTTTAGAGTCTCAGACACTGTGGGTGCTTCTCTACATTAGCACTTACTCGCTTGCTCAGAATCCCTTCATCTTCTGGAATTTGACTTGCAAATTCTTGAAATTGAGTAGAGCCAGCACAGACTCCAAACAGGAAACTTAATCTTACTACTTTATAGTGAAATGGGCATTAAACCTGACAGGTTAAGTCCAGAATATTAGATTCCTCCCATATAAGCTTTCCAAGACTTATTTTGGAATTATAAGAATATGATGAATATGATAATGAATGAATTAGTGTTTTTAAAATTATTTGCCTTCAAAGATGAAATCCAATAAAGAAGGAACAAATTAAAATTAAAATTTAATAACTAATTTTAGTAAAGGCAAAGGAGGTAAAATAGGGTAGTGGTGATATGAATTATATCACTTCTAAATGCTTTCCATTCCTTAAATTTCATCTTATTTCATTCATTTCTGTTTCTTGAAATATCTTATTGACTTTTTCTCTTGCTGACAGGAAATAATATGCTCTTTTTCTATGTCGATAGTGCCATCCATCTCTTTTCTAGTGGTAGCTATCACTTAAAATATATCCTATCCTGGGAGATTTTTTTTGGAACCTATGGATGTAGAGATCTTATTTGACATAGTTTGCTAGCACAGCAGCAAAACTCTATTCTGGTAAAAAAAAAAAAATTTGAACCTGATTTCATGCTTTTTCATATAGCCTGACATATTTTCTTCTTATTTATTTTTATAGGCATCTACTTCCAAGAAATTTCTACAAACGGTGGAATTGGTAGTAAATTGAGTCTGTGTATATCTTGACTTTGCTTTTGCATATAGAAGTCTAGTTCTAAATCATTTCTCTTCAGAATTTTGAAGATATTCTACTTATCTTCTAGCATGTGGTATTGCAATGAAAAGAATGTGACATCTGTAAATGTCTAGCTCCTTTGTAGGAGACCTTTTACATTATTTTCCTATATCCATGGAGACCTTAAGATCTCTGTGTAAGTAACATTCTGAGATTTCACAATAATCTGCATAAAAGCAAATACAAAATTCCCTTGTAAGTATGACTTCTAAAACTCAGCATTTACAAAATTAGACACTTTACACTAAATTGAGCTTAAGTTAAAAGAAATTCAAACCAAATGTGGGAAAATGGCCCAATATTAGAGAAAGCATGTACAGCATATAAAACAATTATTCCCTGCCCCTGAAGACCTTGAGGTGACAGATCAGTCTTACTGAATTAATGCAATAATTACATTTAAAATTATTAAAATGATACATACTCATGAACACCATAATGAAAGAATATTACATTTTAGGGGAAAAACTTATTTGATAAACAGCCAAATCTATTCTTGGGGGAGGGGGAAAATTATTAGAATTAAAAATATATTTACATGTAATAGCCAAATTAAACTGTAAAGTAGACACAGTGATAGAGCACACTAGTGACTAGGGTGTAGGTGTGATGAAGATGTCTCCATAAAAGAGAGAAGCACATGTTCCTGCTCATCCTAGTTATGGAGGTGACAGGGCAATGAATTAATATACTTAACATGGAAGGCAGATGAGCGCTGAGACATGTGGTGGGATTTAGGCTTCCTAGCTCTGGACTTGCACCAGGGACCTGGGGACATGGAAGGAGCTATGTGGAGAAGAGACATGGAGAGATGCTTGGTAGAGCTATGTGTAAGAGACCTGTGGGGAAGTCGACAATGGCAGCCTTTGCCTTGATTTCTAATTTGATCTTCCTCTTTTTGTCCCAATCTTGTCTGGCTTCTTTTGACCTTTTCCTATGTTTCCCCACCAGAAAGGGCCTTAGACTTGTGATAAGCTTTTGGGCCTCTGTGACCTTACTCTGGATAAATCCTGTTTAGCTGGGTGCTTGTCCACAAGGCAATAGGTGACTTCGAGTGTTTTATGGAGAAACTAGTATCCTCTCTTCTCTTCTCTCTGTATGCTATGTATACTAATCCTATTAAAATTCTTTCATATTAAGTATTCTTCATGCACATGGATGGTTGGGTCACTTCAGAGCGTGCAACTTTGGGGTTCCTGGGGTGACCCTCAGTGTGCCATAGGATAGGTATAAGGAAGTTGCAGGAATGTCACACAAATCTATAGGATGATGGTAAATATGAAAGAAAAGTTAGGAAATGGAGAAGATAGAGGGAAAATAGAAAAATGAAGGAAATGCAGTATCTGAAATGATGATAATTGAAAATATTTCAGAAATTAAGAGAAACTACTAATCATGTATACCTACGAAATATATAATAGTTTCACATTAAACCTCTGTGAAGGCTGCTGTATCTCCTTGGAGTCCCCTTAACTGCAGGTATTTAACTCAAACTCCCTTTGCCTGACTGATTCTTACGCACATGCTTCTGAAATTAAAATGTCACCTTTTGGGTGAAATCTTGGTGATCTATCATATTTAACTAGGTGGCCACTTAACACAAGAACTTTATATAATGACGTGGGTCTTTTATGTCCTGAACACAGTCTGATTACTCTGCTCATGGTGTTCTCCAGTAGACACGCATACATTTTCTGCTCGCAGATGTGTCCTTATAACACTAGAGCATTTATATCTGTTCACTGCTGAATTTTCATTGAGAGGCACATAGCAAGTTTCCCATAGTTTTGCATTTATTTTCATACAGCACATAATGCTCAGAAATGCAGTGTATTTGCACAGAATTGCAAATTAATATCAATGCAAGTTTCCTTTAACATTTTGATATATGAAAAAAGCCAATGCCAACTTGACTTATAACTTACTGTTTAATTTGTATGCATTATGGAATTTAGAGAAGGAAATTCATTCTACATGAGATATCCACCTACAATGCAGTGTTTACTAATGAATAAGTCTAATAACTAGCAAATGAATGCTAATGAATGACCATCCATTCCTTGGAGAAAAAAATGGCAATGGGTTGGTCATTCATGGTTCTTGTTCTTTGAGTAAGATTTGGGAAATCCACACTCCTTATAAAACTTTTAGGAAGTTAAATGTGGCATCAGTTGTCAAACTATATTAAAAAAGCAATAAAATAGAAAGACACAATAACCTGTCTTATTGGTGAATCTCCCTTTAAAGAATAGTTTTGCTTTTACTACACCTAAGATTTATTTTGGAACTCAGCAAGTAGATAGCATTAGTATCATTAGTTCTAAATTTAATGTTTTTATTCTTAGATATAAATATTATGAAAAATATTTTATAATAGTTGTCTTACTTGGCAAAACTAGATTTGAAACAAATTTAAATATTCTTTTATATACCCTAATTATAGAATATTGATAATCTACAGTCATGGTTTCAAAATTCTGTTTAGCTATGCTTTTGTAAGGCCACAATCTTAAACCAAAACTTAATGGGCAAAACTGATAAGAACGTGAATTAGTCTTCTAGGTCAGTTTAGAGTAGAAAACCATAGTAAACCTCAGTTGAATTTTCTTAATCTCTCTTTTGGGTTCTCAGTTACCTCTAAGAAGTCCCTTGAATTCCTTGAAAGATGCCTACAGGTTTCCCCTGCTATCAAATGCTAGAGTACTCCTATTTTGTATTCTTTGGTCAACTTATTTTTTTTCTTGCAATGCTAAAGAATTTTTCCACATAAATTAATGGTAACAGTGTTCCCAGACCCAAACAGTTGCTCATGTCATATTAAATTCTACTTTCAGATATTAAGTAGAAGAAACCTATTTTGTTGAATCTAAACCAATATATGAATCTTATCTATCTCATGATATCAGATATGTTTTGCAACCAACAAAAGACTTTTGTGGCAGTACAAATAGTTCAACCTGAGAAAAATATTGAAAATACTCATTGGTAAGGTCTAAAATCAACCCTCTCCCTTGAGATAAGGAGAAGAGGTATAAAGGTCAAGTTTATGACTGTTATTACTGTTATTATTTTGTCATTTTTGAAATGCAAAGCATCATGGAACTTCCCTTGGTATTAATTTTTAAATTAATGACTTTAATGTTGGGAAATTTGCCAACTATGACCTTGGAAGTACTAAATAGAGGGATTCCCTTCTCCCTGCTATCTTAGAGTGGCAGATGGACTGGGTAAGCTGATTGGAAAGAATTCTAGAATTCTAATTTTAAGGATTATTCTATTATCAGCTGTAACAACATCCATGTGCCATAATATTCACCGCCCAAATTTGTTATGGCTGGTTTGAGCAGGTACTTAAGTTGCTAGGTATTCATCAGACAGTGAGGATCAAGTGAAGGAAAATAATGAATCAAACATAAGGAAGATGTGGGTTCACTTGGCTGAAAACGAGTCCAAACAGAGTCATGGAATGTTGAGGACAGATTGAAAAATTTTGTCTGAGAGAAATTTTGTCTGACTTTTGAATTTATATCTCTGTAAACCTCTGGCTAAAGTGAGGCTTAGAGGAAGTAAACTGTGACTAATGGGAATCCCCCTGACATCCTTCTTTGTTCAAAGCCATTGGTTTACTTAAAATGAAAGTTCTGATGAATAACCAAACTTGCCAGATTTCATCAAGAATATGACTAATCTTAATGAATTCTTTGAATTTGAGCAGTGGCCTTAGGTCACTCCTATCTGAGTGACAAATAGACCTATTTCTCCTACTTACCATTTAACAACATCCAAAGCTTTTATATGTAAATTAACTCAAAATTACTAATAAGTTATCTGCACAATGCTGTAACAAGTCTCCCTTTAAATGAAAATCTAATGACTTTTGCTTAGGTTATTTTAAACACTTTGAGGAAAGAAAATTTTAAGGAAAGTATTTGCAGATGCTTTAATTGTTTATATGCTTACTGAACTAGCTCATAACCAATACTTTGCTATCTTAAGTGTGAATCTGTTGAGCACAAAGTTTATTCATTTACTTTATCTGCTCTGCCTTTGGAGGATTAATAAAACCAATATGCATATTCAAAAAGATGCTAAACCGAGAAGGCACTAGGGCATGCTTATATGTATGTAACTATAATTTACATTTCTAGGTTTAAAGCCAGTTAAACAGGTGCTTTCATTATATGTCTATTTATGCTTCTTTTGGAAAGTAAAATAGGGGTATCTTAGAGAACTTTGGTGCTTAAAGGAGAAATTCTAGGTATGATAATGAATCTGTAAGATAATGAAGCCAGTTTGAATTGAGCCTAAAATCAATTATCTGAAATGACCAGATAATGTCCATGTAAATTCTAAACTAGTGTAGAAGGTGTGTATTGCTACCAGAGAGGTTTCTCTGTGTTTTTAGATAAATAGATGTTGTTCATGCTGTCATTGAGAGGCAACATAGCAGTGTCGTGAAGCATGGTAGCTCGAAGCAGAGTCATATATACAAATACACCTCTTTCACCTACTAGCCATATATGTTTAGGAAATGTGACTATCACAAAATGATTAGTACAGATACAGTAAGCTTAAATTCTATAAGTCTTAATGTCTGGATTATGGAAATTCCCAATTTTAGCTACTGTTACTATTATTACTAGTATTGTTAGTATTATTACTACTATTAGTTATATCCACAGATATAACAGATACAAAAGAGAAAAAGATATTTACATTAATACCATAAGTCCAAAATCTATCAAAATGCTGCTGTGGGTTAGTTAGTGATTGATTAATGAACTAGCTATATTTATAGCAGAAAGAAAAAGAGGAAATGGCCCAGCAGCAAATATTTCTGCTACCATGCATACTCTAGGTAACATACATCATTGTGTGACTTCATATTCATTACAAAAACAGAGAAAAACTTACATTCTTCTTAAACATTTAAGAAAAAAGTGAACTTCCAAAATTCTACCCAAGCAAATGACTTCCAATGATTAAGTTTTTAAATTTTATTAAAAATTGAATACTTGGCCCTCCCTGGTGGCGCAGCGGGTTAAAGCACAGCACTGAGAATCTAAAGCCGCTTCCGCATGAGTTCGATTCCCGCCTGCCCCGGAGGCGACCACATGGCGAGGCAGACCTCTCCTGACCCGCCCGCTGCTCCCCTCAGCAGTGTACTTCGTCGATCTGCCTGTTCTGTTCCCCACTCTGTCTCTGGTGAAGCCTTTCGCCGCCCCTGAGCCTCTGGCCTGTACCCCAGTTCTGTATGCACAAATAATTAAGTCTTTAAAAAAAAAAATTGAATACTCATAAAATTTGAGATTTTACTAAATATATTTAAAAATACTTTAAGCATGAGTAAGAAAAGGCATTATCACACTACTACTTACTTCTGGTGAATAAGTAATCATATCCTTCTTCACCAACTAGGTTCACCTTAATTATTTGGAAACGTCCCTGCCTCTAGTTATATTTACAATAAAGAATGCTTCTCTCCTATTTATCATCTGTTGTTTTAGAATTTTCACTCTTGTGCTTACCTAAATATATTTTGTTGGGTTATGATTCCTCTTATACTTCTGAAACTGCAATGGCAACATGGAACAGCAGAGGTTGTTACTTGTATCACTTTGGAGAAATTTTGTGATGTGAACATTGTAGTTTCTTTTTTAATCCTTACCACAGTCAAGTCAGTGAACAGATCCATCACCATAAAAATAAAGATTTCTGGTAATGTCATTCTCCCCATTCCCAGACATCCACAGATCTACTTGCTGTATCATTTCTAGAATTGTTTGTAAATATGATCATATAGCATGAGTGTGTGTTCTTTTTAGTTTAACACTTTACCTTTCAGTATAATTTTGAAGTTCACCCATGTTGATGCTGATATCAGCCTTTATTTTTTAACCATTTATGTTGCTTCTATTCCCCCCTCTTTTCTTTTTTATAAGGCTTGTATCTTTCCTTTTGTTGATTGCTGAATTTCATTTTTGTATATGAGTCATTGTTGCCTTCCTAGAATAAATCACACTTGGTCATGATACATGATCCTTTTAAATGTTTTGTTGAATTCAGTTTAAGATTTTGTTAAAGTATTAACATCTGTTTTTGTCAGAAATATTGGTCTGTAGTTTTCTTTTCTTGTGATATCCTTGTCTGCTCAGAGTAATTTAACCTCATAAAATACTGTCTTCCTTCAGTTTTCTTGAAGTTTAAGAAGTAACCTTGTCGTACCCACTTCTAGAGGCTATCCTGCAGCTGACCTCCAGTGACACACTAGGTCATGTTGTTGCATGGGGCCCTAGAGACATCCAACCCTGCCTGCTCTAAGTGGGTTCTTAAGCATGCTCTATGCATAAGACTGTCAATAAACGAACTTTAATAAAATTAGTGTGCAATAGAGAGAAGAGAAAGAATATATAGTCAAAATAGTTTTCAATTAAACACACAAAGTTATCTCTCCCCTTGTAGGTAAATGTCCACCCAAACAGGGTTGGTCCCATGCGGGGTCACTAAGGCCTGAAAAGCCTGCCATAGGTCTCACCTGCTGGTGAGGACACTTAGGAAAGGGCCAGAAGTGGACAGGCAAGTGTGAAAGGAAAAGAGCAAAATAAAAATACAAGTCAAGACAAAGGTTGCTATCATCAGCCTCCCGATGGGTCTTTTACCCTCATCTTCTCCAAGTAACTCTTCCATGTCCCCAAGTGCCGTACAAGGCCAAGACTGGGAAGCAAGCACAGGTTTCTAGACATGTCTTCTGCTCCCTGTGCCTCCTGCAGGTCTCCTCTCCAGGTAGCCTTGTTTTTCTAGTCTTCCTCCACCTCCTCCCTGCTTGGCTCCACCCTTCCCTGGGTGGGGCAGGGAGCTTGGAAGCTCCCTATTCTGCGAATCTGTGATGTTCTATGAATATCACACTGTTATAACATCAGAAATCACATTATTAGACCTTAAGTGGCAAAGTCCATAAAATATATAATTGTAGTGTGGAAGAATAGTTCAGTAGACCAAATGATTCTGACACATCATGTAAAGAGGAGTGGTAGTATTTGATAATTGAGAATTAACACAAGTTCTAGAAAAATGAAACACTCCCTGCTCTCTGAGCTTATGAATAACTTAAAATATTTGTTTGCCAATTATAAATCTAATTTTAAGAGGAAAAAAATACCACATTGCATACTCTTTGTGGAATAAAGTATCTATGATGTATGACTGGCTTGTGCTTGTAAGAAATATTTATTTTGGATGTGGCCAAAATATGAATTTCTTACATATTTAGTTTTTTAAAAAATATAGTTTATTTTTACATCATTTTGTACATTTTTTTAAAATCTCAATTGTAATCCCGGTGGGTTTCCCATCACCAAGTCACTCATGTATATTTAGATTTTATTTACAGTCCTGGCTCACAGTCCAAAACCTTGGAATGTTCTAGTGTGAGTGATAAAGTTTATCTTTTGTTATTTTAATGAAGTCAGCTTTCTGAAAGTACCTGAGGGATGGGGCTGGCTACTTTGGAAACCAACTTGAGTAAAGGGTTGGATCTTCCAGCCTCATCTGTATACTTTTAGGGAGGGAAGAGGGATTAGAAGAATTTGAGCTCAATTGCCAAAAGGTCAATTAGTTAATAAATCCTGTGTACGTAATGAAATCCCATAAACCCAAGAGGAGGGGACTTCAGGGAGCTTCCATATAGGTGAACTCATGGATGCTTGAGGGGAGAATGGTGCCCTGGAGAGGTACAGAAATCCTTGACTTTGCCTGTATTGCTGCATCTCTTCTGTCTGTGGATCAATATCCTCTGTAATAAATTAGGCGAGTAAGCAGATTTCCCGGGTTCTGTGTGCTGCGCAAGCAAATTAATCAAACCTGAGGTGGTACATTAGGGAATCTTTGCTTCACAGCCAGTCAGAAGCACAAGTAATTATTAGGGTTTGTTACTTACACTGAAGTCTGATTTGGGTGTGGAGCAGAAAAGGTGGATTTCCTGAAAAATACATTGCTGAAAGGAGCAGTGGGTGAGACAAAAGATGTCAGCTGCACCAAGCATGGGTTAGCACTCTGGCCAGGGATCAAACTCATGACATTGCAGCGATAGCATTGAGACTTAACCCCTATGGAGGGCAGCAGAGAGGCCTCCTGCAGAAAACTTTAAAAGAAATTATTTCTCTAAAATTTAAAAACAAATATCTTACTTTTCTAAAATTTGAAGTTTCCTTCCTAAGAGCCTTAATTTAGTGACCTAATTGCTATAAGATAATGCCTAGGAAAACATTAACCTATCTAATTTCTATCATTGAAGAATATTGCCAGTATTCTCCGATTACAGGGCATCTTTTTAAAAAGGTAAACTTCAATGTTTTTGAGATTTTAAATGGGTAAATTTCAGTATTGAAAAAATGTATTTAGTAATTGCAAGACCATAATCTTCAAAGGGCTTACAGAAGTGTTTTTCTTTATAAATATTTAACTTCAGCAAAATAGCTATTCCAATGGCAAAGTAACTGAGTCTATAAATATCACCTGTTACAAAGTTCTGTGAAAATAAAGTTTAATAATCTCTCTCATATAATAAATAAAATGATTACTGTTTTTAATACCAGATATCATATACCAATCTATCATGTCAGTAAGAAAAGGTGGAAAAGAAGAAAAAAATGTGGACATTTACTAACTTACATAACTTTTATTGCTATTTATCTTTTTTCAAAGACTAACAGATCTTCATTTGTAAGACTACTTTCTGATATAAGTGGAATATGATCTTGATAATTAGAGCTCATTGATGATCCTCTCAGGGCTATGAGACCCAAAGGACTAGACTACAAAGAACTCTGGTGGTAAAGGACACTTTGTCAGCATGCTATGTTGCTAATGAGAGAAATGATTCTTTCATGATTTTTTCCTCTTTGGAAACATTATAATCAAGTCAGATGAACTGTTTGTAGAAGGAATGCCAGATATCCATTTATCAATAATGATGCCTAGAAAAATATTGGTAAAGATGGAAAATACCCAAATGGGGGACAGCATGATAATGAGCCTTTTCAAAGGAAATGTGCTGTGTTGTTTGGGGAGACAGCCTCAACCAGAAAAGGCTGGTTATCTTTTGTGATGTGATAGGATACTGCTTTTTGTAGTATTTATGACACTTTTGGAAAGCGCAGTTGAGATGTCACACCAAATACTGCTGTTTTATCTCCAGCATTGTCAAGATTACATTCAGGGATACCCTTGTTGGTTACTTACCTCTTTCTGATTTGCTTTATATTCTTTTGACTTGATAAGTTATCCTTATCTGCTTTTAGATATATGTTACTCTTATTATGTATTTAATTTACTGGGATGGTAGCTTTATGTTAATTTTTTATTACATATATTTATTGAGATAATGTTGGTTAACAACAGTTTGTAAATAGCAGGTATGGGTTCACATCTCTTCAGATTTGTTACTGCCCCAAACCTACCACCAAAGCCCCCTTATTACTCACTATAGTTCTTTGGGGCTCCTCTCCACTTGCCACGATCCACACACCCCATCTACTAGCTAAATTCTGCAGTTAGATTTCTAGGGTTTCTCTTGGCTTAGTTTTGTCTTCACCTATGTTGTTTATTTTCGACATATGAATGAATAAAATTATCTGTATATCTCCTTCTGATTAATTTTGCTTAGCCTAATCCCCTCTAGTTCCATCCATTTTGTGGAAGATGGCTTTTTCAACTTTTTTTAAAAGCTGGAATTATGTCATTGGCATATATATCATATCTCCTTAGTCCTCTCCTTAGTCCTCTTAGTCATATTTATCACATCCTACTCACCAATTTTGTCCTCAGTGTTTTGTACACAACATTTTATTTTGGAGTTTTTTCAAGCAGTGTTTGCTGAAAGAAAATCTTATTTTTTGGTGTCATACTGTTGAATATTCTGTGCCTAAGGCAGTCCAATTTCCCTTAAGTTCTCATTTTCCTTTTATAAGAAAAACTTTGCCAAAAGTTAATTTCAACTTTGTTTTGTTATTGCAAGGTTTTTGTTTTTCTTTTCATTATAGTTAGATAACCACAGGTAGATTTTACTATTTCTAAAGATAAGTTACTGATAGGTATTTAAGTCCTCAGAAGATAAATACTGTAGACAAAGAGATATTTTACAGTGTTTCTTATACTGTCCTGTGCCTCAGTCACCTGGTGGACATGTCCAAATGTAGATGTCTGGGTGCTAACAAGATTTTTTGAGTTAGCTGATGTAAGGCAAACTTTGCAGGTCTTCAGGTGATGCTCATACTGTGGATCCGGGCTTAGCCTTGGAGAGCCTGCTCTAAGAGTATCTAAAACAAATATTGAGGGAGGGTTATTGTTCCAGTTTCCAACACAGAAGAGTAGGTCCTTTGCCATGTAGGGAAAGAATTCACTGGAGAGCGCTAGTTGTAACTGAACCAGGCAAGGCTTTATGAGGCTGATGCTTGTGGAAATTAGTGCTGCAAAGGAGAATAGCCTGGCTCATGAAAGAGAGTTAGGAGGGAGTATAGAAAGGTAGGTCCAGAGGTGGGCAAAGAAGAGCAGTGCCATAGCTTGTTCTGGGATGGGCTGTGGCTAGGCAGGTGCAGATGGTTACATTCCAGTTGCACATGAAGGTTTTCCTCCTCCTCCCTCTGGAAAAATTGTGAGATAATCCTTAGTCAGGGTCTGATGCTTTTTGTTTAGCACCTTATGGTCGATGTGGTGACTAGACTGGAGTGGATTTGCCATGATGCAGTTTATTCAAATAAGACTTGGGGCAACTCACCCTCCTGACTCACTTTCTTTTGCCTAGCCTGTCTCATTGTGACATCCTTTTGCACTGTTAGTTTTATTTCAGTGAAATTTTTGTAGCACAAAAAAAGGGGTATTTTTCAGTGAACAGGTCAAAAGAACAAGTGCGTATATTCTAGATGTGAACAAGTGAAACTATGAAAAACACTGTCTTCATCTGATAAAATGAACTTTGCCAGTAAATACATCTTTTTGAAGTAGAAAGAAAATATCTGTGCTAGAAATAAAGCAGTGGATGGTAATTTGGGTATTGAAAGGAAACACACATTTTTTTTTTAAAGATTTATTTATTTATGCATACAGAACTGGGGTACAGGCCAGAGGCTCAGGGGCGGTGAGAGCCTTCACCAAAGACAGAGTGGGGAGCAGAACAGGCAGATCGATGAAGTACACTGCTGAGGGGAGCAGCAGGCAGGCCAGGAGAGGTGCCACGCCATGTGGTCACTTCCAGGGCAGGCGGGAATCGAACTCATGCAGAAATGGCTTTAGCTTCTCTGTGCTGTGCTTTAACCCGCTGCGCCACCAGGAAGGGCCAGAAACACACATTTTAATAAAATATAGGAAAGAAAGCAAACATAACATGATCTAGCAAAAAGAATGCAGGAAGGAATATATTGTAATATATAATTTAGAAGGATGAACACTAATATGACCAAGAACCAAAAATTAAATTTAATGGAGAACCATAAATCTTTAAGTTTGGCTACCACCCATTTCTCTCTGAAAGGATTTATGTTTTCTGAATAATTAAAGGTAGCCTGAAAGAAAATGAAATCAATTCAAATTCATCCTTTTCCCATCTGATGCTTTTCTTTACAGGCTAAAGCAGAATAACACTAAAAATTTCTGTTGGTAAAGTTTTGGGGAAAAGCTACTATCTAGCACAATAAAGAAAGCTATTTCAGAAGGCTTTCTTTCCCCAGGCTTATGGAGATATTATTACACATAATATATGTAAGACTAAAGTATACAATGTGGAGACTTAAAACAAGCACATATTGCAAAATGATTATCCAAGCAATGTTAAATGGGCAGGTTCCATCATATAATGATCACTTTATGTTTGTGGTGATGCATTCTGCATCTATTCTTTGCAAATTTCAAGTATATAATATGCACTGTTATTCAAGGTCACCATGCTTTACATTCCATTCTCAGAACTTACCCATCTTTTAGGTGGAGCTTGATCCTTTGACCCATGTCTCCCTATTTCTGCCACCTTCCAATTACTGTCAACTGTAGATCTACTGCCTATTTCTGAGTTCAGCTTTTTAAGATTCCACATATAAGTAAGAACATACAGTATTTTTCTTTCTCTCTCTGACTTATTTCACTGAGTGTAATGCCCTAAGGCCCAACTATGTTTGTTGTAGAAGGCAGGATTTTTTTTTATGACAAAATAATTTTTCATTGCACATATGTGTGTGTGTTATTTGTACACACACACACACACATATATATCACAGCTGGATTAAAAATTTTCTTATTGTGAAATATCAAAGTCTTTGAGCAGAGGGAATAACATTAGGTGTCCATAGAAACCTTGAATAAACACACCAGGCTACATTTTTCAAGCCCCTGTAATTACCCTGGTAAGGGAACAACTGCCTCTTCTGGAAGCTTGCCAGCTGTGACTTTACTGCTGCCTCTTGAATCACTAAACAATCACCAGATGCCCACATCCAGTCTTTCCCATGCAACTGAGTTGGAATGGCAGAACCTAATCTTATGTTTATCTCCAGCTTCAAGGAATTCTGGGAAACAGATTCTTTCATGTTCAATATTGTAAAGGTAGGGTTCAAACTGTAGAAAATGTTCAAAGGACTTTGGGTAATAGTCAATAAAATCTTTCATTAGAGAGTCATTTCCTGATAACCCCTATTAATTTCTAGTTTTATGCATTTTTTCTCCTTTGTCTTTCCATTGTAATTCAGAATCTCATTTAAATATCTATCTAGATGAATATGCATATTTGGTGGTATTCCTGTAATCTCCTACTACTCAAATACTGAGCCCTTCTCTACTGTAGACAACCAAACTGATTGTAGTGAAAGGTCTTTGGCATTATGTATTTATTGCCAGTGGCTTTTCTGTAAAAGATCTTCTAGCCTAATTGTACAATCTTTTTTTCACGCATAACATCTCAATAGCTCATACAACAAATTGTCACCTTACTTCTCTCTTGCCGGGGCAGTAATTCAAAAGCATAAGAAAAAAATTCAAGTTCAAAAACATTATTTACATTGTCTTGCTGTTTGCTGTGAGAAAATGAGTATGCATTTTTGTTCCCATTTCTCTTCACATGAGGCTAGACACTTAACCAAGGGAGGAAGAGCTTGAATTCATTCTCTAGGTTAGCTAAATCTGCAGCTTCAGAAAAGATTCAGCATTTTGGATATTCTGGAATGTTACCTGTGGGTTTGGCATATAGGACCTTTTTATGTGTCCTTTCTATACCTATTTTGTTCAGGGATTTTATCACTAAGAGATATTGAATCTTGTCAAATGCTTTCTTTCCATCTACTGAGGTGATCATATTTTTTGTCTTTAATTATGTTGTCAGGGTGTATCATGTTGATTCATTTGTATTTGTTGAACCATCTTTGTATACCTGGAATTAAAACCACTTGATGATGCTATATGGCATTTCTTATATTGAGTTCATTTGTTAGTATTTTTTTTTTTTCGAGATGTTTACATTTATATTCATCAGGGATAAAGGCCCATAGTTTTCTTTATTTGTGCTATCCTCATCATGTTTAGAATCCAGGTAATATTGACCTCATACAATGTATTTCAAAGTTTTCTCTCCTTTACGATATTTTGGAAGAGCTTAAGAATGATAGTTATTGTTTGGTAGAATTCACTTGTGAAGCCCTCTGCTCCGGGGCTTTTATATTTTGGGGATGGTTTTGATTACTGTTTTAATTTCCTGTTGTTAATTCTCTTTCGTTTCTGATTTTATTTGATTTTTCTCTCCTTTGGGTGTCTGACTGAAGTTTATTTTGTTAATGTTTTTAAAGAATCAGAGGTTGGTTTCACTGATGACGAATTATCTTTATGATCTCTGTTTCATATATTTCTGCTTTAATTATTACTTCTTTCCTTCTATTGACTCTTTTTTTCTCTTTTCTGTACTATATTACTGTTTTATTGCCTCTATAAAGTAAAAACTTGGAAAAACCTAATTGTTCAGAAATGAATTACAACATACCTGAACTACTATGCAGTCATTACAAGTATGTTTACAAAGGAATTTTAATTGCTTGGAAAATGCTAATAGTATAATGTAAAGTGAGTGTGTGTATATGAGGGAAATAAAATAAATAGCCACCTAAACACTATAAATGAAAACATTTGAATTTCTATATATAAATTAGATAAGTGTTAGTACAAAGAGAAAAGATTAGATAGAAATCATAATTAAAGTTAAATATGATTGAAAATTGTGTTAATTATTTTGATTTATGTTTATGTATTTTTGTAAATAAACAATTTAATTCAAAAGAACATATATTATTAAGCAATTTGTGATCACTTGCCTTACAAAGTAAATACAGTGATAGTAATGATAGCTTGGTAAGATGTAAAGTCTCCATTATTAGTTTTTAAGGTGTTTAAAAACTTGGGTCTAATCTTAACATAAAGTGATTTATGTAGCATCATTTTTCTACTTATTAGATTTTTCTTACTTTTTTCAGCTTATCTTTTATTGAAGTATCATTGGTTCACAATACTGTATGTTTAGAAAAATAGATCTATATTACTATATTCTATCCACCAACAAACTACCTACATACAGAGCTCTACCATAGACGCTTACACCATCCCCGCCTCTTTCCTTGTCTAGTGACCACAATTCTGCAGTCAATTGTAGAAGTGGGATTTTTTTTTTTTTGGCTTGATTTGTCCGTTCATTTTCTGTTTGTATATTCCACATACAATCATTTGGTAATTTGTCTTTCACCTTCTGACTTATTGAACATAATCCCGTCCAGTTCATCCCTAAGTTTTTTAGTGCTGAGAATTCAAGGGGAAAATTTGGGGTATCTATTTGCTTACAATATGATTTGAATTGGAAAAAATTCTGTGATAACTCTCCTTTTGGTGAGTTGCCTCCATGGGGTTTACTCCAGGAAAGGATTGTAACTTATCTGATCTTTTGCAGATTCAGCCTAGTATCATGTCCTACACAAGTTCTTTGTACTTATTGTTCACAGACTGGATGATTCCCTACTTCTATTTATTTAAAAAATACAAATCAAAACTGAGAAAAGTTATACATGACATTATAATTTAAGCAGTTTAAAATCTGTTTCATTTTACCCACTAATTTATCTAATTATAGTTTGATGGCAAAAATTATTACAGGCACTGTGCCATCATGTCAAAGTCAATGTATACACACAGCAGTAAGGATAACTGATTCTACTTGATTTAATCAACAGAAAAATTACCTGAGAAGTTCTCATCCTAGATGTTTTCAAGGTGTGCAGTGATATAAAGCAAACTCAATTTAATTTCTGGAAACTAGGTCAAGGAAAATAAAACAAATTTTGGTGGACAAATGCAATGAAAGAAGCAATAGTAGATTTCTAATAAAAATGAATGGTATCGAATTTCTTCAAACCTAAATCACTTTTGAAAGTTCAAGTTAAAGATTTGTTTTCCCTGGTCAATAGTGGGTATGGCCGATAGTCGGTATTGAGTTTCAGCATGTAACCAATGTTGCAATTCATAAATCTGAGGGACTCGACAAATATCTTTATGAACCATCTATTATAAATTTAATGAATGTTTTCCAATAAATATGGAGAATTAGGAAAGATAGGAAAGTTTGAACATCCCTCATTCATCAGAGATGAATGAGAAAAGTTAACCAATGTTAAATCTCATTACCTACAGAAAAAAAAACAAAAACAAACCTTCTAATTCCATAGATTGGAAGCTTATAAAAGGAAGCTGAGAAGTCAAATGTTGCTTACTAGTCAAGGTAACTATAAACAGGATTGAAAAAAAATTGTACTTTCTTTACTTCTCAGAAGCTACTAAGATCACCTTACAGTCCATTAATAATAAAAAAGATCCATTTTGTTAGATAAAATTTATTGAGTACTTATTCTATTGAAAATACTACAACAATTGTGTTGGACATTTTATATTAATATTTTAGAATCTCAATCTGTTTGACATAGTTAAAGAAAATGTAGAAAGGAAAGTTAGTGTACCTCCAAGAGCAGTAAAATCCAGTCTCTCATTGCTGTCATTTCCTTCTCTCATTTTTCTCCTTCAACTGTAATATATACCATTTATTAAGGTAGAAAATAAGAATATTTTTGTGTAGCGAGGTAGATGAATATTATGTAGTGATAGTCTTCAAAATCACAATTTTATTTGAACATTTTTTTGAATTTAATGAATGTAAAAACTCTCTGGATTCCTTTAGGAGCACATTTGAAATAATCAAGTTCCAAAGCTTGAAAATATCTACTTTAAAGTGACATTGTTAATATATTTAGTTGCACCACGGTGGTTCCCTTAGGCAGAGAACATATTGAATACTTGAAAACATGTTAGCTTCTTACTTGTAAACAAATAAAAAATGTTCAATTCCCTGGGGACACATTTTATTTGTGAAGTTTCATGAACCCCTCTCCTCTCCTCAGGGCCAACAGCATTTAAGTGGCCAGTGTATATAACCTATAATGGAGGGAAATTACTAGATAACAGGATTCAAAGGGATTTTTTGCCCAATTGAGATAGATAGAGAATGTTTTAGCAATCTACTTGTTGAAAGTAAATATATCAACCTTGCTTGTTTTCTGTTATCTTAAATTTATGAAAGATAAGAGACATTTCATAAATAAAATTAAAACTGGGGATTTAAATCACCTGAGAGTGACAAAAATTCAAGTCATCTGGAGGTAGAGAGATGATTTCTACTGTTGTCACTGAAGAAAGACTTAATGAGAGATGGCTGACTGGGATACTGGCTAAAAAGTTCATAGGAATAGAAAGAGAGAAAAAAGAAAAGCCTTCCAGAGTTGGAACAACAAAGGCATGGCATACTAAGAGAAATGGTGTCATGATCTTTATGTGGTAACAGATTTGTAGTTGCAAGCACAAGTGCTGTGTGGATGGAAATGATGGAGTGGATTAGAATGCACAATTTAGTGAACACAGATGTTGAAAGAGAAGGTGGAGCTAAAGTAGCAGATTCTGTCGTTAGTGTCTGGGAGGGTGTCTGTACCATCAACAGAAATATGTGATCAAGATCTATATTAGGAAAGTAAATGGGCCCAAATATACCCAATACCTTTAGGGAAAGCATCTCAGGACAGGACTAAAGGAAATAATGATTTTGAAGTTCCAGTGTAAAGAGATGAAACTGAGATGGGGCTTGGCTCAATAAATGCTGTGTAGTTGGTAACATGATGGCAAGATCTTCTGAGAGTGGGCAGAAGAAAAAAAAAAAAAGGTTTAATCCTGCATCAAAATTTAACCAAATTTTCCTTTCAGGTTCCAGGATAAGTTACCATGGCTATTTACTGATCCTGTCTGTCTTTAAGTTGTTCTTTGTTCACATGGAGTTGTATGTTTTAATTTTTGATACACTAGAATATTATTTTAACTAATGGAATTTTTTCGCACCTTCTAAAATTTTGCAGTAAGATTTTTACTTTGCCGTAATCCTAGCTGGATAAAAATCATATCTGGATTAGAAAACTGTACAGCCATCTGTGCATGAAAGACTAGTGCATTATAATGAACACTAGTTTCAAATGAAGAAAGATATCACTATGAGGTGCTTTAAAAATTTGCTAAAAAGCATATAAGTAAGATTTACTATCTTAACTATTTAAATGTGCTGTTCAGAAGTATTAAGAATCTTCACATTATTGTAAAGATCTCCAAAAATTTTCCATCTTGTAAAACTGAGGCCCTCCCAGGTGGCACAGTGGGTTAAAGCACAGCATTAAGAAGGTAAAGCCACTTCAGCATGAGTTCAATCCCCACCTCAGAGGTGGTCCACATGGCAGGCAGACCTCTCCTGACCTGCCCGCTGCTCCCTTCAGCAGTGTACTTCGTCGATCTGCCTGTTCTGCTCCCCACTGTCTCTGGTGAATCCTCTCACCACCCCTGCACCTCTGGCCTATACCCCAGTCTGTATGCATAAATAAGTAAATCTTTAAAAAAAAACCTGAAACTCTATAGCCACTAAACATATTCCCTGTTATTCTCCTCTCTGTAGTCCCTGATAACAGCTACTCTAATTTTTGCTACTATGAATATGACTACTTTAGATTCTGCATGTAAGTGGAATCATACCAATTTGTCCTCTTATGACTTATATATTTCTTTTAACACAATGCCCTCAAGTTTCACCTAATAATGGTCTATTGTCTGTATTTTATGTATCCATTCATTTTTGATGTATTTTGACTTGCTATTGTTATGGACTCAGTGTGCGATTATCTCTTTTTTGGCAATTATCTCTCTGAAACTCTGCTTTCAGTTTTTTGGATATATTTAGAAGTGAAATTGCTAGATCATATGGCATTTTTAATTTTTTGATGAACTCAAACCATTTTTCTAGAGGTTTTACCATATTACAGTCCCACTGTAAGTTTACAAGGGTTCCAGTTTTACTGCATTCTTAGTAGTGTTTTATTTTGTTTACTTGATACTATTGGATATGGTATCTCCTTCGACTTATTTGTGTCCTCTTTAATGTTTCCTAGTTTTCAGTGTACAAGTCATTCTGAGTAGTATTTGATTCTTGTTATTGCTTTTTATAAATGGCATTGTTATTATAGTTTTTTTTTTTGCATTGTTCATAGTGTTAGAAACTCAACTGATTTTTGTATGTTGATTTATAACCTGTAACTTTGCTGAATTAATTCATTTGTGTAATTAAGAGTTTTAAAGATGTAATAATCAAGTGCAGGGGATGAGAATAGATCTGTGAACTCTTCACTGGTAAGACTACAATATAGGTTTGCAATTTAAGAGAGATTTTAAGAGAGAGATTTAAGAGTTCTGGTTTTCCATGATCACATTATTTACTTTCATATAAATGCATTCTGTCCAGTAATGGATCATAGATGAAGCAAATTTAGTATCTGACACCATAGATGATGGGGGGAGAACACCAGGAGGATGTTTATTAGAAACAATTTCTAATTAGGGCATTTTCTCATTGGCAGACATGTCTGCAAATGTAGTAACCCAAATGGGGAAAAAAAGTATCTCATCTCTATATACTTCACACAGAGATTATAAAATCATAAATATTACAGTATTCTCAAGCAACTGAAGTCTTTTTTTTTAATCAATTATTTATTTTTAGACTACTTAAAATTAGATCTTTGAGGGCCCTCCTCAGTGGCACAACGGTTAAGGCACAGAACTATGAAGCTATGGCAGCCACTGCAGCATGAGTTCAGCCCCTGGCCAGGGAGTGACCTACATGGTGCAGCAAACCTCTCCTGTCTTGTTCACTGCTCCCCTCAGCAGTGTATCTCAATACATCTGCCTGTTCTGTTCCCCACTTTGTCTCTGGTGAATCCAGTCACCCCCGCACTTCTGGCCTGTACCCCAGTTCTGTATGCATAAATAAATCTTTTTAAAAATTAGGTTTTTAAAATTTTACGATTACATGGAATTTTCAAAAGGCTATTAAATGGCCATGTGAAACTTACATATTCATTTGGTGAAATCTTGTTCACAAAATGGCAGAATTATATGTGTAAAAATAAAAGCTAAAAGGAAACGGCTCATGGAGTAATTGCTGTGATATCTCTATGACAACAGACTGTTGGCTCTCTACAGTCTTTGTTTTGACCTGTTTAGCTTATAAAAAGCATATGTTCACTTCTGCTTGGCAGTTGAGTAATGGCGGGTAATGAAAGTATCTATGGATGTTGCTTATTGATCTTTCATTATTTCTGCTTAAGATAAGTTATGACTTAAGTGATTCCACCTGAAATAGTCACATAAGTGCCGGCATCCCTGGCAACAACTACATTGTATTTACAGTTGGTGAGTTTAAATATGTGCTCAGGTGGGGGGAGTGAGTATCAATGAGATGTTTTCTTTTCACACGAGGCAGATGTCTGTAGTGAACTTACACTCCACACTAGGAAATATCAGGAGACTGTATTACAAATTGAACCAATCTAGAGGGAAAAGCCATCTGAATGCTCTTCTGTCATGTAACAGCATCTGTTTTAGTGGTGTCTAGGCATTTCTGTGGTGTCACCCCAGATATTAGATCTTATTTGAGATGCTTTTTCTTTTTCACATCCTCTGCTGAGTTCAAACTTCCCACAGCCCACTGTGGTACTGACTATGGACTCCCTTCATTCTTAGTCTCTACTGCATCATGTCCTCTGACACAAGGGTAAAATGGAATCCTCTGCAGTAGCTAACTTAGCCCTGGGAAGCCTGCTTCCTTGAGGTTCTCTCTGCTCCTGTATTCTCTCAACTGGAGACTGCAAACTTTCCAGAATCATAAACTACAGTTCAATGAGAAGTGTGAAGCCTTAGGTACATGCTGAGGACCAATAATTCCACCTTGTTCTTTTCACAACACTGTGTCTGTGGAAGGTTTTATATTTCAAACCTTGTGCTGCATTTTTTTTTTTTTTCCTTAACATTGTGGTTCACTCTTTGCACTGGTTTACTTAAGTATTTTTGGTTGGTTATTTCCTCCTGCTGTTCCCTGCTACTTGTGAA